>NC_044500.1:9493040-9508040 GCF_902362185.1 Chanos chanos | reverse complement strand
CGTACTAACGTCTCACTGGGTAAAAAAAAAAACAAACATGACTATGTAAGTACAGAATGCCCTGTGTGAATGCATTGAATTTAAGACTATTAATATTCCTCAAATATTAATCATTGCGCTTTCTCAAGTTTGAGGTCATTTGAATAATGAAGGGCTTTCGGTTAAATGATTAGCATATTAAAGAGTTCTACTATGTTTGCTGAAGAATTGGTTTTAGACTCTCTAATGGAGCTTTAAGCTTTGCCTAATTAGCTTACTGCTAAATTAATTATGAGTTAACGAGGCAGGGTGGCAGCTGAACATACAGAAACACTGAGTACTGTCTAATACGGAGGAGAGGTAACAGCGCTCTGGTGAGCATTGGGCAGGAGTAAGCCTCTGTGTGTGTGTGTGTGTGTGTGTATGCGTGTGTGTGTATGCGTGTGTGTGGTTTTGTGGTCGTGAAACCACAGCAGAATACACTGCTGGCACTGCACCAGATGACCATCACACCTTTGTACTACACACACACACACACACACACACACGTACACACACTCGTGCGTACGCAGGCACACGCCGCACGTCATACGCCCGCGTGCATGCCCGCTGTTTGTTCCGTGCTAATGATGCAGGCGACTGAACATGGACGAGACAGAAGAGAAGGATGAGAAGAGTAGAGGAGATGTGAGAGTACACTTTGTGTGAAATGGCACGGCTCACCAGACTACCAACACAACGTCACTAAACGTCAACGAGCGTCTTCAGCCACCCACATCCTCACCACGGGCACGCTCTTAAAACCATTACTTTAACGACCCGCTCTGTTACGCCTCCGTGCCGAAACGACAAACGCGGCAGCCCTCAGGGATGTCGGGACGAGCGTAGAGATTTGAAAAGGTTCAAAGTTGATTGACGGCGGGCGAGGCGAGGGTGAGAGTTCTCACCCTCGCGTCCGTCTGCGAGGGAATCTGCGGCGTCCTGAAGGTCCGGCACTTTCACGCCTCCATCTAAACATCTCTCATTGTGTTCAAAGACCTCTTAACACAGATTACTCAGACAGTGGACAAATGCAGTACCTCATAGTCTAATGAGTCTGTAAGAGTCTCTTAATGACTCAGTCTGCCCTCTCTCCCTCTCTCTGTCTCTCTCTCATACAACCTCATTCTTTCTATGTCTGTTTTTATCTGAAAACGGAGAGAATCCTTCATGTGCAGCTGTGTGGATGACCTCATACAATGTATAAACATGAGAGACAGTTCAACAGTTCAGAGAGAAAGAGAGAGAGAGAGAGAGAGAGAGAGAGAGATGCCCCATTTTTCCCCTTGAAACAAAATATTCCACGTCAAGGTCTTGATAACAGTTTAACAGTTACCTTGAGAAAGGATCCTTGTATTTTAGAAGCGCAATACGTGGATAAATAAACAGAAATGCGCATGTACGCATATGAGCGCACACACACACACACGCACACACACGCACACAGGCACGCACGCACGCATGCTCGCACACACACACACACACACACACACACACCTACGTTGTGTCAGTCACACACATTGTCCTGAATTGACACAACCTTGTCTGAACCCAGCCTAAATGAAAAACAAAACACTTTATTGGATTACAAGTATACTCTCCCTTTCTCTGTCTCCCTTTTGTTTTCTCTCTCTCTCTCTCTCTCTCTCTCTCTCTCTCTCTTTCTCTTTCTCTCTCTCTCAGACATACACACTTCAGATGTATTGCACACATTGTCCTGAAATGCCCTGAGCTGAGGCCAGAATGCTAATGATGAGAAATGCTCTCAGATACACGCACATACAAAATGTGCTAACAAAGGAACTCTCATTCGACAAAAAAAATAAAACAAAACAAAACAAAACAAAACAAAACAAAACAAAACAAAAAAAAAAAAACCCAGACTCAACAGTGCTTTTGAATCCACTCAGTCGGCTCAAAGAACATTAAAATACAGCTGTAAATGTGGGAGAATGCACTGCGGTGAAAGTATGAATGGAGTGAAGATGCTGTTTGTTTAGCTACAGCCATCTGGTGGATAAACAGCCCCGCACTCATTCTCACAGCTGTGATACAATCATGCTGCAGACGTCGTGTGTAGCGTGGAGTGTGTATGTGCGCGGGAAGATGGAGGTGTGTGTGTGTGAGTGTGAGACAAAAAGATAATATCAAAGTTTGACGCATGTTTGGCAATGCGTCAGCTTTTGTGGACCCCCCCCCCCCCTCTCTCTCTCGCTCTCTCTCTCTCTCTCGGGCTGTCAGAGTCCTTTGCACAGATGCAGGCCCACCAAGAGTCTTTAACTGCCCTCTATGTCATCCAAAAAAACTCAAACACCCACTACAAAACAGAAACCCAGCACCAGATTACCACACCAGCTAATCTAGTGTTTACAGCCTTGCCTTGGGTGCATTCCGAGGAATATCCTCCCCCTAATCTGAGTCACACACACTCAAAGTGAATTAACTCCGATATTACCGCTGTTCCCTTTTTCTGATTGACACCTCATGACCGGGGTCCGTATTTTTGGCCTGTTTGTGCTACCGCGGGCTTTACAAAGAAAGAACGCTGTTATGCTCCGAGTTCAAACAAGCTAAATTTAGCTCATCTTCATTTGAGATCGGGAACAAGAGTAGTATATCGGCCAGTAACCTCACAGCCCCCGCAAAAAAAAACACACATCTAAAGTTCATTCAGAGAAAAGCCGCATCAAAATGCAGAAGCAGGCTACTGAGCAGCTGCATCAAAGGCGAGCTAAACTGGTCGTCGATAATTTATCATAGGACAATGATACAGTTGACAACGTGGCTCGGCGTCGGACCAGAGATGTTCTGTAAACTGCACGCTAAACTAAGGCTACCAAAAACGCTGGAATCTTCACAACAGTCAAAAAGGACAGAGAAACCTTTTCTTGACGTGTCCTTCGTTATAATTAGACTTTAGTAAAGCGAAACGTTTGACTTTGAGACAGAGTCGTGCGAAAAGTACGAGAGGCGCGTTGTTCTAGGGTCGAGATGCTGCTTCGTTGCAATGAGAAGAAGAAGAAAAAGAAGAAGAAAAAAAAAAGATCCGAGGTTTTTCGCCGGTTTCGTTGTGTTTACACTGTATCGGCACACTAGTCGTGTTCACAAACGTTCTCTGACGAGCCTCCTCACCCTCGTCTTTGCCATGTCCGTCGCTCTTACAGTTATCCTTACTTTTCCAACCCCCCACCCCACCCCCCGAAATCCCTTCCTTTCATTCCCCTCTCTCTTCCTCGGTTTCTTTCGCTCCATCTTTGTTTTCTATCGTTCTTTTTTTTTCCCCTGCCTATCTTTTCTCTCTTTCCTCCCTTTGCTTTCCTCTGTTCTGTGTTACCCTTCTTAGAGTCAGATAAGGACACATCTGTAGCGCATTATCCCCTAGACTGTTGTGGGCCTCTTTATACCCCCCCCCCCCCACCCACCGACACACACACACACACACACACACACACACACACACACACACACACACTCCCACTCTTTGTCCTTCTTCACTCCTCTCCCTCTCTATCCATCTCTCCTATCTCCCTCATGTTCACGTCTCCCCTTTCCTCTCCCGTATTCTGCGCTCTTCATTCTTGACCTTTTTTCTTTCCATACACTCCTATAACCTCTTTTTTTCTCTTTGTCTTTCTCTCCGCTTTCCCTCTCTGTCTCTGTCTCTGTCTCTGTCTCTCTCTCTGTCTCTCTCCTGGATATTGGTGGTGTCTGCTGAGTTGCTGTGTGTCTGTCCTGTTGGAGTTTCCAAGTCTGGAAAAGCCATTCTGTGTGTTTGGCTCAAATCTTTTGTTTCTAGACCTACAGTCTGTGTGTGTGTGTTTGTGTGCGTGTGTGTGTCTCTCTCTCTCCCTGTCTATAATTAAAGACTGTCCTCACATGTCTAAAATACCTGGCTCATTGCTACCTGTTTACCTGTAAACAGTCTCTGAACAGGTGTGTGAGAGTATGTGACTGGCAAATGGATACCTATAAACACAAGGTAAGCAGGTGTGCATGTGAGTGTGTGTGTGTGTGAGTGAGAGAGAGAGAGAGAGTGAGAGAGAGAGCACATGTCCCATCAGAGTAGAAATTTGTGTTGCAGATATTTAAAATCTTTTTCTTAATTTACAAACCCTTATGTTTTTAACCACTGTTTTACACTTTAACATTGTAGTCTTCCATTAGTTTTTAGTGTGCATGTGTGTTTGAGTGTGTGTGTGTGTGTGTGTGATTTTTTACCACGCATTGTGAGGAGCAGTGAGAATAAATGCCGCGTGAATTTCAGATTCCAGAGGATAAATGAGTTTAAAGGGGTATTTGAGGACAGTGTTCCCAGAGGAATCTTTCTGACCATGGCAGAGACAAAATACTTCCAGTGACCTCTACGCTCGGTTAATTCAGGTAAACTGTGTTCACAGCTCTGCGGCAAGTGATCCCCCCGCCCCCTTCCCTGCCCCCCTCTTCTCCCCTCCCCTCCCCAATGCCGCCTTTGACGAGTCACAAACGAGCCACCCGTGTCGTTAACCGCTCTTGCGTCCGTCCGAAAAAAAACCCCCAAAAGCTCTGCTCTCTCATTTCCGCTCTCTTCAGTTCTCACCTCATCCACAACTCGCACCTGTACGTGTGTCCCGACAAGCCCCCCCCCCTAAAAAAAAAAGAAAAAAACCAGCCACCGCTGGAAGAGAAGCTGCTATTGTTTGTCGGAGAGCTGAGACAGCGTTTCTGCCAATGGAAATAAGCCTGTGTATGTTCTCTGGGTGTCTCGCTATACTTCAGTCTAACTTCGGTTTTTTTTTTTCTGCTTTCTTTGGGTTTTTCGCAGAGAGAGTTTTCCCCGTTCCTCCCTGTCCGTCTCGGGCGCATACCGTATTCCGAGCGTGTCCTATTTATTGCCTGTCTTTGAGATGAAAGCCTGAAGAAAGGGAAAAATGCAGACAACACGTTCCCTGAGGGGGGGGGGGGGAAGAGAGACATACCATAACCTTCCACTGCTCCCTCTTTCTCCCTCCGCTGTACCTTCTTTACATTTTCAAAAGGGGGGGGGGGGGGGTTAAAGAGTCATCAGAGGAGGAGAAAAGAAGAGGACACGGGACACAAGCGGTGCAGAAAAAGATAAACGCTTCTACTTTATTACAGAACAAGCTTCCAGAAGGTACCAATCATCACCCATGGTTTCCCACCCCTGGAGAAAGAGAGAAAGAGAGAGAGAGAGAGATATGGGGGTAGGTGGGTGGGTGTTTGCATACACCCCCACCCTACTGCTGGTGTTTCTCTCATCACACATATTCATTTGTTTATTTACTCATACATCAGTTTTAATCATTCATCTTAACCCTTTCTCATCTCAATGATTCAGTCATTCGTTCATTCATTCATTCATACTGACAATCATACATTAGTTTGCTTGCTTTCAGCATTTATTAAACCATGCACCCCTATTTAATCAATGAATCCATCAATTTACTTTGTCTATCGATTCTGTTTCTCCTTTTTTTTTCTCTTTACATTATACACAGTGGAAGACAGCCCGAGGAGAGGGAGACTCGTCAATGTGTCGGCTAGCAGAGAGAGAGAGACAGACAGACAGAAAGAGAGAGAGACACAGAGAGAGAGAGAAAGAGAGAGACAGAAAGACAGAGAGAGAGAGAGAGGGAGAGAGAGAATCTTTACACAAGGTGGAGTTCTCTAAACCCTTTGGTCTATCGGGTTACAAAACACAACCACAGGGTACTGAAGACACACAACTGCAACCTATTGGATTACACAACACCATGGCTATGGCCTATGATGTTACAGAGAATCAGAGGTGTAGCAGGTTCCCAGAGACTGTCCTGTGTTCCTGCAAGGGATTTCTCACTGAAAATGACAGCTAGCAAACAACCATTTTCTTTGACACTTGAAAGACAAAAGTCTCAACAGAGCAATGCCCTTTGCCCCCAAGAGACGGATTTTTACGCGTCATAGCAAAAAAAAAAACCAAACAAACAAACAAAAAAAAGCAAATATTCCCCCATTAATACGCTTAAAAACACGTCGACACAACTCCAAAACGATGTGTCAATCATAACTCTAAAAGCCAAAAAACAATAACAGAAATGAAAACAAAATGAAATGTTAAATATTTTTTAACTCTTAAAACAAATAAACAAAGAAAAAAACAGAACCAAAAAAAAACAAAACAAAAAAAACGACATAACTATAGTCAATAATTTACATAGATTGTTCATCGATGTGTGTTTTTTTTTTTGTTTTTTTGTTTTTTTCTCAGCAGCAATTGTGACAGACATTTTTGTGACCTTATTTCATTTTTGTTTTCCTGTAGCGACAATCCATCTCCAATGTCGCGAACAAGGAATATTTTATATGCAAAAATAAAACATTAAAAAAAATAAAATTAGGGGAAAGAAAAGATACTTTACTGGCTCCGAAGCCATACCGACAGGATACTAGTGTACCAGAGATGGGTCCTGTAGCATCATTAAAAAAATATTAATAACAATAATAATAACTTGTACCACTCCAAATAATGTAGTTAATCACTGTGGAAAGAAATTTGGTTTCAATCACTCCTAACAAAAAAAGGGAATATATTTTAACATACATAATACACTTTGTAAATTCAATGATCTCCATATTTTACACAGCTGTTTACCTCAGTTAGCAATAAGAATATGATGGAAGACCACACAATGTGACCAGTACCCTTGGGTCGGTCATGTGATCTGATTTGCCCCTGGAATTTGTACTGCTATACATAGTCATGTGACATTAATTGCTCCAATCACATGCGCTAATTTCACTAGGGCAGTAAGGCCTCTTATTCATGGCAAATACCAGCAAATAGGGACACAGACAAAAAAAAACCCCAAAAAGAACAAAAAGGGGACAAAAATGGCAACAGAGACGAGACTGGAGAACATCTCATCTCCACACATGGGATTCTTTCAGTGAATGAAACAAAAACAAAAACAAAAAAAAAGAAAGAAAGAAAAAAAAAACCCCAAAGCTTACATGACCAATGTAAACTCAGTCAGGTATCTGTACCATATCAGAGAGTGAGAGAGAGAGAGAGAGAGAGAGAGAGAGACTCCTCAGTACCTGGGGTGTGTGTGTGTGCGTGTGTGTGTTTCTGTGAAGCTAAATGACCCGAGACAATCAGCCACCAAGAATATGTGTTCCTTGGAAATGTTTTGACGTTAATAATCATTAAATTTAAAAAAAACAAGAAAAACAAACAAACAAACCAAAAAAACCCTAGGTCTGAGTACAAAGTCAAAGAGGACCTGTAAAGGCCGGGTGGAGGGTGGAGGGCGGAGGGTGGGGTGGGGGGGGGGTTATGGGTGGTACTAAGTTGGCAGGTCACAGTGTTTGGCAGCGTGAGTGAGCTTTGCTCTGTGGTGATGGGGTGGTAGTCCAGGCATGTGTATGTGTGTGTGTGTGTGTGTGTGTGTGTGTATTTGTCTGTCTGTCACTTTATATTTGTCTGTTAGCGTCCTGAGGTGATGTCTGGGCATTCTGAGACAACCCAGGGGGCGGTGTTATGACTGTGTGCACTATTTTATTTATTTATTTTCCCGTGTGTATTTAAAAAGCAAATATGGGGAAAAAAGGCGCGGCCAACGCGAGCGACGGCCAGGTGCCGTCCTACGATCCCGCGCTGGAGAAACACTGGAGTACCAGAGGTCACTGCTATCGTTATAAATAAAAGCAACATCGTATGGTCAGTATTCACCTGTAGTGTTATGACTACGTCGTGAGACGACAGTTGTTGTACCATAGAACATCCGCGCGTGTTCCTGCTAACACTGTTTTACCGCTGAACCGTAGGGTACCGTGAAGAAACATGAAACCTGTTGGACCATAAACCATCACAGTAGTGCCAATGATGAAACCCACTGGAGCATCATTGGTATATATCCTGTACCACTGCAACACAGGAGAACATGGCGATAGACTCGTTTGGAATAACAGCAAAACATCATTTCAGAGGGCCTAGATAAACCACCGGTTTGGGAGTCCAACGGCGACGCACAGGCAAGGGTTTTTTGTTTGTTTGTTTGTTTGTTTGTTTGTCGGAAAAAAACGCGTCTTTTTGGGATTTTGAGATCGTGTCCAGAGAAGTCCAGCTTGTGAGGTCAGAGAATGAAGAGCAGCGAGGTTGGATTGTTAGGCAGACGATGGCATAGTGAGGTCCGGGTTCTTGCGCAGTCCAGGTTTTTTTTGTGAGGTTTGAAGCTGTTGT
The DNA here is from genome assembly GCF_902362185.1 of Chanos chanos. NCBI lineage: Eukaryota > Metazoa > Chordata > Actinopteri > Gonorynchiformes > Chanidae > Chanos > Chanos chanos. Next base: position 9,499,801 of record NC_044500.1, on the reverse strand, counting down.
TGTTGTTGTTGTTGTTGTTGTTGTTGCTGTTGTTGAGGTTCTGGTTTTTGAGGTCCGGTTTCCGGCGAAAACAGAAATGGGTAAAGAGGCGTAGAAAAACACTTGGCTGGAGAGTCTTCATTCTAAAAAAAAAAAAAAAAAAAAAAGGTGGGGGGGGGGGGAGACAAAGAAAAACAGGATCAGACAAGAAAGTGATAGGAGACAAACAGTGAAGCATGAACTAGACTCTTTTGTGAAGAGAAAAAAAGAAAAAGAAAAACAGACTGTTAATCAGCTTACACTGCCCCCGACACACAAACAACCCCCCCTCCCTGCCCCACACACACACACACACCCACACACACACACACACACACACACCTGAGCAAGCTTACCCCCCTGCCACCCCCCTCCCCACAGCCCCCTTCACTTCTCCTCTAAACCACTCTTTCTCTGACCGCTTCTGGCTGGAACTAACCGACGGAGCCAACGGTTCTGATAAACAAGCATCGCCGTTTCCGTGGAAACACTCAACACAGTTCTGAGCAGGCAGAGAGAAGCCAAAGCATTATGACATCATCGCCTGGCTGAGCACCCACCTCTGACCCCCCCCCCCCCCCCCCCACCCCCCGCCCCCCTCCGTCTCCCCCCCTCCAATCGCAGGCCTGTGAGTCTATGTGCCGGCAGAGTGTCCTGTTCCTTTTTCTCCTTTAGCAGGTCTAATCCACTCAGACAAACACACAAACACGCTCCAATACAAGACACACAGACGAGGCCCTCTGCTGTGTTTTCATTATGCAATGAATGTTCCTGTCTAAGATTAGGAGATCAGAGAGAGGAAAGCAAGCTCAAGCCACCTCGGGAAAACACACACACACACACACACACACACACATGGGCGCGCACCTGTTTGCCGTCAGTCGTCAATACTGATGATGTAGCGTAAATCTCCAATGCTGAGTACGTCATACAAATAATATCAGATCGCACACAAACGCTAAGCTGTAACTATGGAGTGTTTATAACTTCAGTCTGCGTTTCTTCTCCTTAGACCATTCCCTGTGTTGTTCTGGTTTTTTCCACCAAGCTTTCTGTGATTGTGTATGTGTGTGTGTGTGTGTGTGTGTGTGTGTGTGTGTGTGTGCGTTTGTGGGCCATGTGTCATCCTTACTGCTGAATTCTACTTGACATGTTCCACTGTCTATGTGTGAGCGTATGTCGACAGAGTTGGCACATACTGCCCAGTCTGTGTGTGTGTGTGTGTGTGTGTGTGTTAGTTAACTGCATGCTCCAGGCTGGCACACACTGTTCTTTCCCTCTCTATGTTCACCGGACATTTTTCTGACAGCTGCTTTCTTGGAATCCAGGTCAGGTAAATCCTGGGTACACCAGCATGGTGTGTGTGTGTGTGTGTGTGTGTGCGTGCGTGTATGATAGAGAGTGGCTGACATGCCCTATCTTTCCGACTGATCAGTAACCTGTACTGCAGTTGCCACAGACAGAGAATTCAGTGACTTCACTGCCTCGGTATGGAACGAGAACAGAAGTTTAAGTTCCACCAATACAGAGATAAGGTTACGCTCCTATCTGACAGAACCGATTACCCATCAGATGTTAAGTCACCGACATCATCTACACCGGTAGAGATGAGAGTGTGAGGTTTCAGGTGGAAGGGGTCTTGAGTGGGTGAGCAAACTTAAGCAAGCTGTAGGGAGTTAAGTAAAGTAAATAGCCCACAACCTGTCATACAAGCCTCAGCATGGAGGTAACGGATAACAGTGGATGGAAGCCTGAGAAGATGCTGAAAACTGGGCTTCACCGTGGAGCTGGGATTTGCTGAAATGGGCCTCAGCATGGAGCTGACGTGGGAGAAGACTGGGCCTTAGCATGGAGCTGACGTGGGAGAAGACTGGGCCTCAGCATGGAGCTGAAGCGGGAGAAGACTGGGCCTCAGCATGGAGCTGAAGCGGGAGAAGACTGGGCCTCAGCATGGAGCTGAAGCGGGAGAAGACTGGGCCTCAGCATGGAGCTGAAGCGGGAGAAGACTGGGCCTCAGCATGGAGCTGAAGCGGGAGAAGACTGGGCCTCAGCATGGAGCTGAAGCGGGAGAAGACTGGGCCTCAGCATGGAGCTGAAGCGGGAGAAGACTGGGCCTCAGCATGGAGCTAGGATTAGTATATTTAAAAAAAAAAAAAAAGGGCCTCAGCTCAGAGTTTGATGTGATAAAGTGTGGGCCTCAGCATGGAGCTAGGATTAGTATATTTAAAAAAAAAAAAAAAGGGCCTCAGCTCAGAGTCTGATGTGATAAAGTGTGGGCCTCAGTGTGGAGCTAGAATTAGTAAAGCGCTGGGCCTCAGTGCGAAGCTGGAGGGAGTAAAAATGGGCCTCAGCGCGGAGCTTCTGGGAGTGAAGCGTGGGCCTCGACACGGAGCTGGAGTGAGTGAAGAAGGGTGAGCCTCAGAGCGGAGCTGGACGGTACAGGCAGAAAAGGCCTCAGTAAGGGGAAAATATGGGGGGGGGGGGCGGGGAAAGGTCCTCAGCATGCAGCGCTACAGAGACATTGTCCTCGATTCAATAAAACATGACCAGAAGTTCCTCACGGACAAACTCGCGCTAAATATACGGGGCCTGTATGAGACAGACGCTACGGGCTCCAGGTCTCGGCCCATCATGTGGAACCAAAGGGAAAAAAAAACAAAAAAAAACAGGAAAAAAAAAAAACAAAAAAAAAAACACGCCCCTCTCAGCTCCTCAGCACCCTGCCGTCAACCTCTTTTATAGAGCTGCCAATTTTAGCCCTGGCTCCTCTTTACTTACTAAACCAGAATGTACAAGTAAATTGCAGAGTGTAAAATTATAAGCCGCCGGGCTGTGTAAACACATAGCGTGGGAGAGAGGGAACGCCACTCAAACCCCGGGATTCGGTAAAAGGGCCGCGTCTTTCCTGGGAGGGGAGGGGCATCCGTTCGCCAGCGTTACGTGCCGTTCGGGGCGACTCCTCGCACCAGACTGGACTCTCGGGCGTTCTGCTTCCTCAGAGAGTCTCTCTGTGACGTCAGCGTCACCTCTCTGTGACATCACAACGCAAGCTGAACAGACCTGTGACGTCACGATACCTGCAGGTCAACGAAGTATCATTTGAAAGTCAAACACAGCTCTATGAAATCACCATACTGGTCACCGAAAGCCTTGACACACTATTCAACAGATTAGGACCGGTCAATATGTATGTATCCTCACAAAATAATGCTCTAAGAGGCATCACAGTAGAATATTATGATTGTACTGCAGGGCAGAGCAACGAGAAGCCTCACTGCAGCAAACACACACACACAGACACACACACACACACACACACACACACACACCTAATAACACTAATGCTCTATGAGGCATCACAGTACAATATTCTGATTTTATTTCTGTAGAAGAGCCTACATATATCTTGCGGATGAAAAGCCAAGGGCAGAATGGTGCAAAGCTATGACGTCAGTCAGTAAGTCAGAGTACTCATCTGTGCGTGAAGAGAGAAATGCTTGCAGCATGAAATGCGTAGTGTACTACTACACATGGGAGGTGGGCACGGCGGAGCTTCAGTGTAGAGTTTCCTTATAAGGGAAACTCTGAGGGGTGGTACTCCTGTCCTAACAGCTCAATGAACCAACGTCATACAGCAGGGCAGGCATTCAGCCTACTCTCTCACTCACACACACACACACACACACACACACACACACACAGGCGCGCGTGCATACGTACATACATAACAGAGTGCCAGAACCTGAGAATGTAGGGACATTTTTAGCTTGTTCAAATACACACTGGCTCTCACACACACACGCACGCACACACACACACACACACACACACACACATGCAGTGGGAGATAATGTTTCTACACCACACATATATGTGACCACAGAGTGTGTGACTCTCCACTGACGTCAACACACAGGTCATATTCAGAGGGAAAGAACATTCAGCACTTAAGACACTTCACACACACACACACACACACACACACACACACCAAGACCCCAAGTCCCAAAGGGGGTTCTCACTTACTTTAAGCCCACACAGATGACTGAAGTGAAGTAGGTTTGCTGATACAATAAACCACACCAACAAACTTCAGCTGAGACTTCTCTCTGTCTGTCTACACTCCAGTAGTGGAAAGTGATGATACCAAACTCCCTTCCAACCACACAGCAGGAAGAACCACACTTCTGTCTCATCCACACGCAGAAAGACAGACAGACAGACAGACAGGCAGACACACACACACACACACACACACACACACACACTCACACACAGAGTCAGCACCCACCCACGCACGCACTCACTCACACCACTCTCTTTCTCTCTCTCTCTCTCACGGCTCCAAAGAGTCTCTGATAAACACACAGAAACTTATAAACAGCCCTAAAGAAAGTTTTCACAGACACACACACGCGCGCGCGCGCACGCACGCACGCACGCACACACGCACACACACACACCCCAGAGGTTTCCACAACACATCCCATCCCACACAAGTGAGGAACTCAGACGCCAGTTTAGCAAATGATTATTGAAAGGAAAACAACTGGAAAACAATTAGCCTGTGGGAAAATTAAAGTAAAAAAAAAAAAAAAAGAAGAAGAAAATCACTACGAAAACAGAAACACACACAACAAATGGGGTGTGTGTGTGTGTGTGTGTGGGGAGGGGGGGGGGTATTACGCTTTTCTGACAGGGAAATGATTGGGAACCTTCTCTTTGGGGGTGGGGTGGGGGGGGGGGGGTGGTTGGGAACACAAAGCGCTTGTATCACCACTGCTTCTGATGTGGGAGAGACCGTGTGTGCCAAATACCATTCCTTTTAGCAAAGGAAAAACTTCCCTCTCCCACACACGCCAGATGTTTTGCCTACTTCAGCAAGTTGAGACACACACACACACACACACACACACTTTTCCCCTCCTCTCTCATCCTAGAAGCAGTTAACTCTGAGGCTCAAAGGAGATTTTTCCCCTGCCCAAGACGGTCTTCCAGACGTGTGTGTATATGTGTGTGTGTGTGTGTGTGTGTGTGTGTGTGTGCGCGACCTCAGCTCCTCTGTAAAATCCCTCATCGTCTTACACGCACACACACACACACACACACACACACACACACACCACATTCGACAGAGCAATCCTCCAACTTCCTTAAGTTCACAGGTCCCTCTCCTCTCCTGGAGAACCTATTCGCCGTTGCTAAACGCGAGAGAGATTTCCAGAATATTCCACAGTATTGCCACCTTATTCCTGAATTACACTAGGATGATCTGCATTGAGACTGGACCGACGGTTTCCTACTTTGTGGTTAACTTTGAGCGAAGACAGATTTTACCAGAGCAGAACTCGACTCCACATTCCCATGGACCAAGATTCTACTGACGTCATGCTCTCGGGGGGTACTCGAGCGATCACCTCTTCGAGCGGTTGGGGGGGGGGGATAAACAAACAAACAAATTAACAAAAGCAAGCTCTCCAAGTGTGTCTAAAAGCCAGTGACCTCCGTTCTGACGAAGCCTTGGACTGTGATGACATCACGGCGCGTGCGCGTGTATCGCTTGCTGAAAGCGCAGACGGAAAGGGGGGGGAGAAAGAGCGGTCGAACTGGGCATGGTCCGAACCGCGTTTACGCCCCTTTCACACGGAGCGCGGCGAGTCTGATACCTGAGCGAGGCGATCTGTTCGGTATGACACGCAGACAAACAAACCTTCGCAAACACACACACACACAGTTTCATACATTGGATGGGAACATAGGAACAAAAGGAACGAAAGAATAGTGTGTGGAGAAAGAACAAAAGAAGTGAAAACATCATAGTGCAGCGTGTGATACGGGGGGGGGGGGGGGGGGTGTAGAGAGAAAGAGACTTAGAAAGAAGGAAAAGAAAGAGAAAGGAAGAAGGAAAGAGAGGAAAAAAAAACAAGAAAGAAAGAAAGAAAGAGAGAAAAAGCAAGCCGCTTGGGGCGCAGGCATGCCTGAGCGGACGCACTTGAGAGAAACTTTCCACTGGTGCTGCTGTTGTGACCTCAGCAATGAGGGCGCACGCACACACACACACACACACACACGCATACGCACACACACACACACACACACAGTATACTTGTCTCTCTCTCATACACCCACCCCCAACCCATAAACACACGCATACACACACACACTCCCGACACTCACACAGGGATAAAGGACATTAGCGCGCACACACACTCATATAAGCACTTGTGGAAACGATGTTGCTGGCTTTGCTGGCATAGGGCCATAGTGCTGGCGGCTGGGATGCTAATAACACACACACACACACACACACACACCGGCATTCAGACATATGCAGTCCAGAGTACTATTTACAGTCCAAGAGCAAACACACAAACAGCATCTCATAACGCCAAGCCAGTTTACTGTGGCTTCTTCTGGAAATAATCCAGTTACAAAACTCTTTGTTGTTGTAGGGAAGGAGGGAGGGAGAGACAGAGGGAAAGAAAGAAACTTTCTCTCTCTCTCTCTCTCTCTCCCTTTCTCTGCCTTGAGAAAAAAACAAAAAACAGCCATTTGAATTTATATGATACTGTTGTTCTTGATCCTGATCTCAAAGCCTCAATATCGAACGCTCAGCGATTACTGACAGATATGAATGTACCTTTACTCTGACTATGACGCTTCTCTGGCGGTTTCGCCGTGCGAACCCCAGTCGCCCCCCCCCCCCCCCCGGGTCTACTCGTCCCTTAACCTGTCTCCCACCT
>NC_044500.1:9445540-9490540 GCF_902362185.1 Chanos chanos | reverse complement strand
TGGCAGAGAGGGGGCGCTATAAAGGGGGGATCCCAGCGGCAGAGCAGGGTTTGGGGGGGGGGGGGGGGGGGGGGGGGGGGGGGGGCGGTCTTTAGAGTCGTCTCACTGTAAGCCAGCCCACCAAAGAACTCTCTCACCCCATCCCACCCCGCAGTCAGCCAATCCAGGCCCGGCAACGCGTCGCTCCCGGCTCCTCAGCCCCGCGGCCTCTTAATCCACTGTGACATGAGAAAAAAAAACGACTCGGCGACCAGCGTCGCCATGGAGACCAGCCGGACCGGCGGCCAGCGCAGGGGAGCGCGGGGGGCGGGAGATGCGCCCACCAGAGTCGGCGAATGAGATCGGTGATCTCATCCTAGGCGGACAGGTGAGCGACCTGTCAATCAAACCGCGGGGCCCACGCCAACGAAGAAAACCATGCGACCTCCGCGGTCGCACCAGACAGTTCCTCAGCGGGAGAAAAAAAATGCCCTTTATTGGCAGATATCTAGTGGTGAATTACTGTTTGTCAAAAAGTCCATTGGTTTTTTTTGTTTTGTTTTGCTTTTTTAAAATACTCCTAATTCAGCAACCTCATATGCTCTTCTGACGCTGTCTCTCTGAAAGTCAACCTGTATAGAAAAAAAATCTCTTAACACACACACACACACCACACACATACACCATCTCACTGCTTTGTGCTCATCTTTTCTTGCACAATGTACCCTCTGCTTAAGCCATGGTGAAATCTTGATACCCTCCCTTCACTTTTTCAACATATGACAAACACGCACATGCAAAAACACACGGAAAAGAGCGAGGAGGCCTGTTGCTACATGCAAACCCCCCCCCACCTCCTCTCACACTCTCTCTCTCTCTCTCTCGCGCTCTCCTCCTCCTCCTCGCTCTCCCTGGGCCTCCACATCAGGAGTATAAACAGTACACTGTGTTCATGGTGGGCATGTTTAACGCACGTCTCTCAGCTTCTGACACTTCCGTGGCCCTCAGCACCCCCCCCCCCCACGAGCTGGGAGAGCTGAGGTACACGGGGGGTCCGCGTAAGGGTACACACACATACAGAGTTCTTCCCAGGGGCTCAAAAACATGAGTTACGCAACACTGAAGCCCCTGTGCCTTCACCCTTGCCTCCTTGAGACCAACACACACACACACACACACACACTCATTATCACTGGGCTCCTTAGTAGGCAAGTCATGGGTGCTCAATGTACTTAAATTATTAAATGTTTCCCGCTGCTGTGCGCACGCACGCACACACAAACAAACAAACAAAACCACTCACAAGCATGACCCCCCCCCCCCCCCAAAAAAAAAATCCTTAAAAAAAGTGGAAAGAAAGAAAAAACAAAACAAAAAGATACCAATACCCCCATCTGATGATCAAATCAAACCAGCCCTGACATCTGAACCCAGTCACTCCATCGCTGAATGTGATTTTCTCTGAATGAACTTAAGCATTAAAAGATGATTCCCTCAGTTCATGTGGCTTTTCTCTCTAATTCTGGCAGAAGGTAGGGGCTATATTTACTGAGAGAGAGAGAGAGGGAGGGAGAGAGAGGCTACACGATTGCATCACGTTCCCTCAAGAACAATGAGGTCTTTCAGCAGTCTATTCTGTCAGTAGTGTCCAGGAGGAATTTGTTTGGACCGCTCTGGAGTCTCCATCGTTTAAAAAAAAAAAAAAAAAATTCTCAGGGTTGCCCCTCTGCTCCTTAAATAACAATAAAACCAACCCCACGTACTAGGTGCAGGGAACAGAGAGAAACGAGCGAACGTCAACGCTCCGACTTCAACAGGGCATGACTGTTCAGGGATTTATACACATCTTTAACTTTCTTCTCACTTGACAGTTGTCTTTCAGTGCGTTTGTTAAAAAACAAAAAGAAAAGAAAGAGAGAGAGAGAGAGAGAGAGAAAGAGAGAAACTCGAGCGTTGTGAAAACACTCTGCAGAATGAACATTTGTAACAGATTCATACGTTAAGCTCAAAGGTTTAGACTATTTAAGCAAAAAAACTCCCACGCAAAAAAAAAAAAAAAAAAAAACACAGCTCAGCTCAAAGAGTAGGCGCGCTGCGTTCTGACACAAAAATGCCTCTGCAGGGTTTTTTTTTTTTTTTTTCCTGCCACATTAGAGACAAGCGTAGGCAGGCCGAATCCTTCTCTCCATTCACAAATATGTACATTAATCAAGCTTAAAAGCAAGGCAGAGTGAGATAGACTAGCCTGGATCCTTTACACACCCCCCCCCCCCCCAGCTGCCCGCTTACATTACAAAAAGGGATTTTCCACTCAAAGCTCAACTTCACACATGAATGAGAGCTGTTTTATAAACAATAACATGACATGCACATTCCCAAATGAGTTCTCAGGGCAAACCTGAACACACACGGTGTTGACGCCTTTTTTCCCTTCATATACACACACATACACATACTCACACACACACTTGCATGCATGCATGGACACATGTGCACACACCGATAGTGTAACCCGCTATCTCTATCTCTTACTCTCTCACTCACTCTCTCTCTCTCACACACACACACACACACACACACACACACCACTCTTTCACAGACAGAGGCAGAGGCTTACCTTCTCTGTGTGATAGGCTTCCTCTAGTCTCGTCTGCTTTCTGAAAGCTGATACTGGCATAGGCACTAAGTTCCTCCGATCCAACACCTGTGCCCAGCTCCACAGGCCTGGCTTGGAATGGGCTCCAGTCTGGCATATGCTGCTCATGGTTCTGCGCCAGATCCAAATCAATGTAGTTCAGCCCATTCTGGCTTTGACAGACCAGGCTGGAAGCCGAATTAGAAGCAATTTCTCGCCTTCCATTGGTTGCTGTGGCAGCAGCAGAAGAAGCAGGTTCTCCGGGCTTCAGCCAAACATTTTCAAAAGAGGCAGAACTATGACGCTTGACGTCGTCCGGTTGACAGGTTGTCGCCGTACCAACGGCTCCTTTGGTTGACGTGGAGGCAAACGTCTCAGAGCTGTGCCGCCGTCTGCCCTGGGGGTCCGCCCGGATCACTTTGGCACCCTGGTTCCGACCCGGGCTGGAGTTCACTCTGGTGAATGCGCTAAGGCCCGACAACGGACCAATGAGAACCGGTCGCCCAGGGACCCCACCGAGCGTCGAGACATCGTGACTGGGTGACACGGAGCAGGGAGGGGCCTCAGCGTCTGGTAAAGAAGTGTTTATGAGCATCATCTGTGAATCTGCGTAGCCCGTGCAAGAATCACCCAGTTTCATGCTTATGTAGTCTCGCTCTTGAATGCTCTTGCAGGGCAGAGGGGGGGAGGATGCAGAGCTTGCAGAGTCGACAATGGCATAATCCGTGCAGGAAGACGCAGCCTGTATTACACAGCTAGGCCCCTGGTCCTGAGACCCCAGCTGCATGTTCATGTAATCAGAAGACGAGAGCCCCGGCTGGCTCTCTGACCCGTTTCCTGCGAACACCGGAGAGTAGAGTGACGCGAGACTCGCCGAAAACGTCTTATCGTTGAACTCGATGTTGACGTACTCCCCTGGACTCTTAGGCTCGGGTGGAAAGGGGTTCTCGCGCGCTCGAGGCAGAGTGCTGGCTTTGTTGGAATCCAACAATAGCCGCGTTGGTCGCGCTAGTCTGCCGCTGACTTCAGATCTTTTAGGTCTAACTGAAGGCGTCTGGGTGTTGCCCTGGCCGCCAAGGCTATCGCTGCTAGCGGAGGATGAGGAGGAGTCAGCATAGGCCAGCCGGCTGGAGCCCAGAGACAGCCGCAAGGGGCTCTGGTCCTGCTTCCTGTGGGCATGTTTGAAGGAACGCGGTAAAGAAAAGTAAGCGTACGTTGGCCTGGACGGCTCCTCGACAGGGTTGAAGTAACAGTCAGGAGGGGTGCCCACGGTGGAACAGCTAGCCGGGGACATGTTCATGTAATCGCCACATGACGAAACCTTGCCTTCCGTACTCTCCACCGACAATTTGGGGTTCACGCCATTGGTCCAGATCTTTCCGTAATTCGCGGTGCTGTCTGGGGAGCAGCTGCCGCTCGGTGACATCATCATGTAGCCGTTGGAGTCGACGCGCGAGTGCTGGCGAGGGTTTATGATCTGCTGAGGGGCGGAGACGCTCTTTGGGCTCATGGGCATGTAGTCACCGTTCTTGACCGTCGCCGTAGCAGGGGCCACGCCCGGTGACATTGGCATATAACCATCATCTTTATGATTTGCCCCACTGCTGCCCTCTACTGGGGGGATATCAAGACCCTCCTCCGGGTATGAATGGGTGGGCATGAACGAGTGCCGATAGGTGGACGAAGAGGAAGCTGAGCGACTGCGTGGACAGGCTGGCATCATAACAGTATATTCTTCCAGAGAAGCAGCAGAGGACTGCGAGGGAGTTTTCTGGTGGCACACGGTGGGAGGGGAGGCGCCAGAGGAATGTGTCCGCTTTCGGAAGCATTTCTCAAGCTCAGGCTCCTCCAGGCGAGAGGGCGTGCCTCGCGAATGACTCCGTGAATGGCTCCCACCTCCAGGCAGCGAGCCGGGCTTAGCCATGCAAATATAGTTATTCAGCTCCTCTTCCCTGGCTGGCGGCGTGTGCCCGAGAGAGTCTGGAGTCACGCTACGGAAGGAGCTCCTAAAATCACAGGGGCTAGATCCGTACTCGTCAGAGGAGATGAATCCACCGTCGCTCGGGGAGCCAGAAATAGAGGCACTGGAGCGTCGCGGGAAGAGACAGTCTGAGGTGGACCCATGCCCGCTGGTGCTGCTGGAGGACAGGCTCACGGGACTGATGGTCGAAGGGGAACAGCGGGAGGAGGGCATGGGGATGGATCTGCTGTGGTTAAGCGGAGGATGGAGCCTGGAGCCCCCCCTGTGTCTGTGTGACTGGGGGCGTGCTGCACTGGGGCTGCTGGGGCTCCCATCTACGGAAGCTGGCCTGGACATGGTCCCTTCTCCATCACTGGAAGCCCTCATTCTGAAAGAGTGGCTGTGTTTCCCAGGACCAGCAGGAGAGGTGGCTGTGACACTCTCTGCCCGTGACCGCCTGCCTAGCCCAACTTGACTAGGTGGTGGGTTGTTATGGTGGTGTCTTCTCACAGGCACTAATATAGGGTTGGAACAGTTTGAGGAAGACTGGCTTTTGCTGCGTGGCCGAAACTCCTCGCTCATGGCTTTCATTGCTTCTAAAATCGTCTCATGCATGTTCTGAGCGACCACAGAATCATCAACCTGCATCCAGAACTCACCCGGTCCCGTGACAGCAGACCTTCCCACTTCAATGAAAAAGAAATTTTCTGAGTGACCACATCTTCTGATGTTCATCAACTGCAGCACCACTGCGGCTGCATCGGAGTTAAGTTTCACAAAACTTATCGTTTTATTTGTCAGGCACAATCTGTAAACTCCAATTAAGTTTTTTGTTTGTCCAAGCCCCTTTGGTTTCAAAATAACTTGCCAGACTTCTTTGAAGGCAGGTCCCGGCGTAACCTCGCCGTAATTATCTTCCCCCATTCCATTGCTCCCAGTGCTTTCGTGGACCTTACCTCGGTTGTGGAGGTCCACGAGAGCTTGGTACCATGTGTCCTGCTCGAGCTCGTTATCTGCCGCGATTGCAAAGTATTCATCCTTGGTGTAAAGAGCTACAAGGTATTTGTTTTTTGAATCTGCTCTTTTGTTGATATTAAAGCAGCTCTCCAGTGGGATTGACCTTTTTGGAGCTCCAGACTTGTGCCTCCATTTTTTCTCGTTCTCATAGTACTCCAATCTGGCCGGTCCTGCAGCACTCGCAACTCGCAGGACAAAAAACCTTTTGTGCATGCTTTTGGGTTTCCTTAAATAACCCACCTTTCTCACGTCCGAAAAACAACCCTGCTCTGTAGTCGGACTTGCCATTTTTGAAAAAAAAATATAATTATGTTCTTAATTGTTTGAATTTTGCATGAATTCTTTGCCAAAACACTGGAAACAGGACCGATGAAATTCAATGAAACAATCTTCCCATTGACAGAAAAGTTATTTGCGTGGCTTTACTTTCTAAGCGTATTTTGCTAAGACAACCGCTTCAATTAGCTATCCAAGCTAATCGCACTGTGCCAAAACAAGCGCAGACGAAGCCGCTTGGTGCCTTCAGTACAGTTGGATTCTTTAGAAATCATTTTGATCATTGATTAAGTATTAAAAATGAAAACACTTAACTCTCAGATCGCTAATTCCAATATTGGGAAGTGCCAGAGTATAGTGTGAGGAGAGAACTCTCCTCTCAGTCCGGAGTTCCAAATGCACTATCAAAACAAGCACAGTCAGCGTACGACCCCATTTAGCCTCGCGAGCAACCTGCTTTATCCCGTCCACTGGGTTGCAAATCCCAAAACTGCACTCTGTAAAATGGTTACAATGAATGCATCCAAAGGCGCATCATGGGATATATGTCCACACAACGTACGGAACGAGAAAACTCCATGCTAACTTTTCCCCCGGTTTCGTCGGTGTATGAATCCAGCAGAAACCAAAACAAGGCACCGTGTCTGTGTTTGTATGGGGGTTGCTACAATCCCGCGAGCCGATTCCAGCTCTGCTCTAAAGGAGACGAACACGTGACGCTTCGATGCGTGGACCGTTCGAACGGGAATTACAACCTAGTTTTGTCACAATACAAGGCAAGAGCCCGCCCATAAACAACGATTGGCTCTCTCCAATACTCTGGTTGGTCAGACGTTGCAGCAATCTTATGAACAACCCAAGAGGAACCCTTTGAAAGTTAGATGTAGCTGTAGGCGTAGTAAAAAGCACAGACGCAATGCAATTATACAGGCGTGTTATTTATAAACGTTGAGTTGTAAATCTCAGCCGTTTTACTTTCAGAGGTGTGGCTTACCGATGAAATACCTATCCTAGGGTGATTATAGTTCTCTTAGATAATCAGACGAGCAGATTAAGACAAGTCTAATTCTGAGAAATAGAGCTTTGCCTTCCTGTCATGCTTTTAGGGGTTCTTTAATGCTAAGAATCATTTGCGCCAGCTGGATAGCTTTCAGTTATGAGTAGTTGAACATAAGATATTTACATTCACATTAATACCGCTTTTGTTCATTTTGAAATATTCATAATTTAAAATTTTGCTAAGTTATTTTGAGCGATTACCCTCAAGGTGCTGATTCTGTGTAGCACGCCAAGGTACTGCAGAAAAGTTTGAATTCATGTCAGAAATCGGATTACTTGTTTTAAAGGTACTTTAATCATATTCACAACAGAGAGACTCGAAGCGGCCAATGGGTTCATGTAATCGGGGTCAAATTCAGTATTTCTCTCCTAGGGCCAATAGTTGATCAACGCTGCCGCCTAGTGTTTCGCGAATTCAATACCGGGTAAGACGCTACGCGAATTATAGCTAGAAAATACCACCTTACTACTGTGATCAGCGCGTCTGATATTTTTGCCTTTGCGCTGATCTTTTCCCTGCGTGTAAATCACATCTAATTTTTGGAAAACAGCGGGACTAAACAGAATCACAATCCTTTAATGCTGTCAGTCTTCTCATTGTCATAATCCACAGATACAGACAATGTCCAACTTCTTATCTAAATGTATTTACAAGTTATCAGATTATCCTCTGTCACATAGGGTGATACACCTCATTATATGATAATTAGGGGTTCAGGAACATTTTACCTTGACAAAACCAATCAACCTCTCTATCTATCTATCTATCTATCTATCTATCTATCTATCTATCTATCTATCTATCTATCTATCTATCTATCTATCTATCTATCTATCTATCTATCTATCTATTTTTCCAATGGTCATTCTCTCCTGCATTCTGTTTCTTCTCTGTGTATCTCTTACCCATCTTATCTGATCAGAGGTAAATGGTCTCTGCTGTCGAGGGATTGTTGAATAAATCCCAGCACAGTGTGAACAACCCCCCCCCCCCCCCCCCCCCGCGTGCCCCGCCCTTCCCCATGATCCCTCCCCCCATAACGCTTGTCCTGATGTTCTCACAGAATGTACAGCGCAGATGTAATCCTCCCTGACAGAGACGATGGCTCAGCGCTGCACAGGGAGGAGAAGGAGGAGGAGGAGGGAGCACCAGGCCCACAGGCACTCTTACAGCCACTGACATCACAGTCAGTCGAGTTCACTGAGTACAGCTAACAACACACACACACACACACACACACCCTCTGCACGCTTGAACCCCCCCCCCCCTCTTTCTCTCTCTCTCTCTCTCTCTCTCTCTTGCTCTCGCTCTCTCTCTCTATCTCACACACACACACACACACACACACACACACACAATATGCCTTTTTAATATGTTTATAACAGACCCGCCACAGATGTGGTACTGTGGTGATGTCATACCCTAATTCATTAGGTGGCCACAGGTTTCTTAGGCTCTCTTTGCTCCGGGCCCCGAGGAGTCCTTTCATATCTGCAGCGTCTGCAGACCTGACTACGTGCAGGCCGCCTGAACAACCGTTGCTGTAGCAACACGAAACAAAACACAGACGCTGCCTCGTCTGTTCACATCATTTGCACCCCTTTGCTCATATTTTTATCCCCCACTCTCCACTTAAATCTTCCCTGTTGCTCCTCACACACACACACACACACACACACACACAAACATTTACTGAATGCCTTCTGACATTCAAGTTGTACTCTTCCAACATCAGAAAGACACGACATATCTCATTCATAAATGTGTATGAATATGTGGAAGAACATTTAAAAATAAGATATTATTTCCCATTTATTTTCACCTGATATTATTTCCTACTATACATATATATACACACACACACTAATATTTGTTTCTGACATTTTCATGTAAACAATAAACAGATTTGCGTATCTGAAGAGATATCTTAGTGTACCTGAGCAAAATTATTAGAACAAAAGTATAATTTTGTAACTGTATGTATCATATTCATTTTTCTCTATGCAACATCAATACTTAATGTCTTATTTTGTTTATAAGGTATCTATCTTACGTAACACAGCGTTGCTTTATTTTGACACTGATGCAAATCATCTTGTGCTTTCAGTGGTTCTCTAACAAATGCAGACAAATAAATCCATCATTACATCAAATGAGGCAGCTGGTAATGACGTTGAGGTCTGAACAAAACTGTGCATTCATGAGAAGTCAGACAGAGAATTTATCTAAAAGCAGGTCTGAGATATGGAGAGCCATTTTTCCCGTAGCAATTGTATCCAAGACCTGTAGGGTCTACTGAAAAAACTCACCCTGTAATCTCATTTTTGGTTGGGTCCAAAGATTACCATAAATTATGGGAATAACTGACAGAAATTAAACAGTATTTTAATTAAAAAGTACCTAGAAATGAATCTAGGAACCTTTGGTCAATATTCACAGTTCTCGAAGTTACCATTCTGTTCTCGTAGAGCAAGGACTACAGAACAACTACGTTGAAAACTACACGCTTCCGCATAAATGTCACATGACCGTGGCGAACACTTTGTTTACTTCCGAAAGGTGATGAAACTACGAGAAACGAAAGTTTAATCTGACGTGTCCAAAACATACCGATATTTATTGGAGTATGAGGTATGTGTGGTCTCAGCAGTAGAGATTGGAAGCGAGAGAACCGATTTGGGTCCAGGTCTTTTTGTCAGAAAAACTGAAGATAACTGAAGGTACCCGGAAGTTTCAGAAACTCCGCGACTTTCATCCACTCAGCTGACTAAGGTAGAAAGCATATTGTTTTTACAGCAATTAATGTACGTCTTTTTAGAAAATCGTTAAGTTTTCAGTAATTTTAGGCAAGACGCTTGTGCCTGGTCGATATTAGCAAGAGCTGTGATAGTGACAGCCACGAGGTATATAAAGTAGATTCAGCCTGTCACATAATTAATTTAAATGCCGTGTCTGAGAGCGAGGTCACGTATAATAACTCACTTGGTATTGCTGGTTTGTCTTTTCACACATTAGATATCTCTGTGAAAATGTTTTAAGTCCCAATTTCTTTCTTTACCTTGCTTTCGATTTACTATTTCTGTTCTTCCTGTTTGAGGCAACGCTACTCCTGGGAACAGAATTCTCCAAGAAGAGGTTTTATAAATGGCCCCCTAAAACTAAGCCTGTTTAGACAGTTTAATTCTATGATCTTCTTGTGTGTGTTTTCCTGGAGGAGGCGTATACGAGACATAGTTGGACAGATGGTGAACATTTATGGAGGGCTAAAGACAGTGACAGATTGCGACCCCCTGCAGAGACACATCGTGTTTAGGTTGAGGAGATTACGAAAAACTTCCAGTGTAGGCACTGAACATATATAGCTATAGGTTACCATTTTAGCGCCAGCAAATATAAATCTATTGTCTATTTCGCTTTTGAAATATAGGCCTAGGCCATGTTAATGGGGCTCCACTCAAACCAAGAATCCTTGTCAGATCACTCACACAGTGCACCCTTTTAAACATGCTTGATTGATGTGCAAATTAAACCATCAGAAATGTGTCACTCAAAGGAAAAAATGTGTTTGATTAAATTCCGTTTATGGCAAATCTCAGGCACGTGCATAAAGATCTGAGGAGATATGCAGCGCGCAGGATACCGACCTCTGCCCGCATATAAGGGCAATGCATTCTGCGGTCAGCGCTGACGAGAATTTTGCTTAATTGGTGCATTCCTTTCATACTTGGCCTTGAGCAGACAATTCACAATTTTCGCGTGGATAAAATGTGTGCATTCAATATGTGCATGCGTGTTTGCGTCTTCCTGTATCCTCCCGTTTGTAGGGCGCTTTTCAGCATTGCTGTGTGATGTGTCCGTGTGTTTCGTAAATATGTAATTGTGCGTTTTCATCGCGTGAGACCATACGTTGTATGCTGCTGACACATACTGTTTCAGATCGTCAGTTGCCCTCTCTGCCCTCTGCCCTATTCATGCCCTGCATGGGTTTCAGTGGTTCTGTTGGCACGTGCCAGCCTGCGTCGGGCACAATGAACCGTTTCAGACGTTGAGCCGAAAATTTATCCATTCAAGTAGCGCTGGCGTGTTTGGGAAGTCAGCGGAACAATGCTCTGCCTGTCCCATTTTCCCACTGAATCCCCGCAACATTAGACTGAATGCTGACAAGGTCAGCGGAGGAATTCCCGATGAATGCACTGAACTTTTTAAACTGGATTTCAACAGCTGTAAACAGACTTCCCAGCCTCCGCACGTGCCTGGGACATCCCTTTGTAGCAATGCATACTTTGAGTGTTTCTCTCTCCCTCCGCGCGTGTGTATATGTGTGTGCGTATGTGTGTGCGTATGTGAGAGAGAGTGTTTTGGTGTGCACGTCCAGATGTGTTTGTTTCCGTCTGTTGGAAAATACCAAGAGCGAATGCTACAGCGCAAGTAGTCCGTGCTTATGTGTTAAGACTGTGTCTGCCTGTGTTTGTCTGTCTTTCAGATGAGGAACAGGAATAGGGGGTCTAATCTTGCCCTCCTCCTGTTGGCCTCCCAGGTGTTCCAAGTGGGCCTGGACAACATCCCCCCTGTTACCTTAGCAACACTTGGCCTGAATGTCTACCTCTATTTGTTTCCTCTCAAACCACTCCTACAGGCATGTGTATTCAAACACACACACATACACACACATAGAATATGTGCATAATATTGCATGTAAAATGGAAGTTGATTGTGGGTGATGAATAAATGTTCACTTTCTGTTCTGTATTCAGACATGCGTGAGCGTGCAACAGGCTTACTGGTATGGCGACTGGCGTCGCCTCTTTCTCTCCCCTGTCCACCATGTGGATGACTGGCACCTCTACTTTAACATGGCCTCTTTCCTTTGGAAAGGAATTCAGCTGGAGAGAAGGCTGGGCGGGGCCTGGTTTGCCTACCTGCTGTCAGTCTTCTCTCTACTCACAGGAGTGGTTTACCTTCTCCTGGAGACGGGGCTTTCAGAATTTATGGATGATTCTTCATATAGCATGCAATGTGCTGTTGGCTTCTCAGGTAAACATGTGAGAATGTTGTGTGTGTATGTGTGTGTGTGTGTGTGTCTGATAATGTGCACGTGGGCGTTTGGAATTTAAAGGAATTTAAATTTAGGATTATAGATTCATCTCTTACTTACACCAATGTTTCTCAACCCAGTTCTTCAGCCCTCCCTCCTTTGCATGGTGTTATTTCAGTTCCTCTTGTTTTCCTTTGAGACAAAACTTTGAGGGTCAAATTTTGCTTGTCGTGAATTACAGCGGGTTGCTATCGGTTGCTGTGCCTTTTCAGGAGTGCTGTTTGGCCTGAAGGTGGTGAATAATCATTACAATCCAGGCGGAGTCAACTACATCATGGGATTGCCTGTGGCCAATCGCTATGCCTGCTGGGTAGAACTGGTGCTGATCCACATTATGAATCCAGGGTTAGTTCAGCTCAGCATACACACACACACACACACACACACACACACACACTCACACACACTTTTATCTGTGCTCCAACAATTGGTTCTTATAGGCGTGGCCTGAAGTATATTAATAATTAAGTATTATAGAAATCAGTATGAAACACTATTAGATAATTGTGAGAAATATTATAGTATGTTTTTCTTTGAATGCGTTTCTGATGTTATATGATCGCTTATCACACTAGCATAATATATGTTTCAAATTGTTTGTATTGTTATGCGGGTGGGTTTTAGAGAGAGAGAGAGAGAGAGAGAGAGTAAAGAGAGAGAGAGAGAAAGAAAGAAAGAAAGAAAGAAAGAAAGAAAGAGAAGGATTGTCAGACAGATAATAGTGATAGTTGCAGTATGAGTGTCCCTTGGGGAGCTGTAATTATTGTAAGTGTGTGTCTGTAATTATAGTGTTTTTCCAGTGAGAACACTGTGCATCTGTGTGTGCATGTACATAATCACCGCTTTCATGGTGTGTGATGGTGTTTAAAGCTGTATAGGCCCAGCAGGTGTGGATTTACTCTCACACACACACACACACACTGACACAGTCTTTTCCTCTCTTACAGGACCTCTTTTGTAGGTCACCTGGCAGGCATCCTTGTTGGGCTTCTTTATACTTCTGGGCCCCTGAAGACTCTCATGAAAACTTGTGCAGGTATAGACAACTGTGTGTGTGTGTGTGTGTGTGTTTGTGTGTGTGAGTGTGATGGAGACATGTTGGAGTGGGTCTGAATCTGTTTTGATCTGTTTTGTCCCTTTGATGAACAGATGTGCAAGTGTCAGCATGAATCCCTTGGCTATGTGTGTGTGTGCGTGTGCATGTGTGTGTGTGTGTGTATGTGCATGTGTGTGGTGTGTGTGTGTGTGTTTGACCCTGTTTTGTTTCTTTGATGGACCATATGTGCTGTGTGCATGCATTTTCATGTGGGTGTTTTTGCCTGGTGTGTATGCGTGTGTGTGAATGTGCGCGCGCACATGTGTTTGAGACACAGAAATTCATGATAGGTGCTCCCAGGCCGGTATAATGGAGTCTGTCTTGTGTACATTCTGCAAACGCTAAGGAAAACACATTTTGTTTCTGTTCACAAAGGCTTATTGACATCTAATGGATATAGCCAGAGGCAAAACACACATTACTATTCCTCTGGTAAGTACTTTTACCTGTGTGCCCTAAAATGTGAAGTCATTAGGAATAGCCTCTTAATGTATTTGTGTGAGCTTGCATACAAATGTGCGTGTGTGTTTCATGCTTGTGCAGGATACAGTGGATATGGGGACCAACACCCACCAGGTGGCTACAGACAAGGCTCTTACACCCCCCACCGGGCAAGCGCACCCCCCCAGCACCCCTACACAGCAGGCCTGTCTGAGGAGGAGCAGTTTGAGGCTGCTATTCGAGCTAGCCTGAATGACAGAGGTCAGAGATATTGCCCCCCCACCCCCTCCCCTGCTAAAACACAGAGCAAAAAAGACCAGTCGTAAACAATGCGCTTATAAGTGCTAGACTTGTTTTTCTTTCTTTTTTTTTTTTTTGGCTTTTTTTTTTTTTTCGCTCACTTTTGAGATTCGGGTAGGATGTTTCTGTAGGATGAAGTAGTGTTGACGTATTAAGGACAGTCAGCATCAGGCTGATTAGTGGCCTTACCCCTGCATTCACACCAAGAGCGGTGAGACCGTCAAAATTCGCTCTGGCTGCCGAGCCAGATGTTCCGACGTAGATGAAGTAGGCAGCTACAAGTTAGTTCGGAATGCTTGGTCTTGGTCTTGCGAACTATATTTAAAGGGGCTGCAAAGCAAATAAACATGTCCACTGGTATCTTTGTGCCAACTGACCACAAGTAGGGTATAAGTTAACCTCATGATATGTTTTAAACGTGAAGGTAAGGAATCGAAAACCCCCCATGGCAATTTATCAACCTCTCCTCCATTGTGCTTGGGAACTAATGTTGTTCTCTAAATTCTCCAAAGCGGAGCACTTCTAAACTTCCGATTGGTTGCCGTTGAAACGCGCCATAGCTCGCCGCCATAAAGTTGCCCAGACATCAGCTTTATTCCGGCGCCCAAGACTTGCCGCCAACGGTCGCGCTGCTGCTCGCCGCTGCTCGCCGCTGAGAGAGGCTGACTCACGTAGAAAACGAATGGCTTTCCGCCGCTCTCGCCGCTCCCGGTGTGAATACAGGGTTACACGCAAAAAGCCTTACACGGAAATGTTTAGTGTGCGTCTTCTGCCACCTAGTGCTCTAATGGTGGAATTATCTCCAATTCTACCAGTTTGGTTATTTTCCTCAAACCTGGCAGTGCAGCACTAGCCCCAAATTTTCACGTCTAAACTCACTGTTTGTCTTATTCAACCGTGTGCGATATTTGTTTACTGAAATGTCGTAGTTTTTGTATAAAAAAATCTGTTGTGTGTTTATGACTATGCTTGAAAGAAATCAGTATCGTGAAATATGTTCATACATTTATTTTGTTTAAAGTAATCCTGACTTATTTTGTGAGCACAGTGATAGATTCTCTGAAAGGTTTTTTTTGTCTTGACATTTTGTTCATGTTTGTGTACTGTAGGGGGCTCCACAAGACAGAACAGACCAGCATATGGTTTTAACGTGTCCCCTGACCCAATCGCAGATGAAGTACGCCAGAGACGACTACAGAGATTCGATCGCTGAGCGAACTCTTAAAACAGAGACAGTACTGACTCAGCACTGAATGTCACTGAATGTGTAAACCAACCATTCAGGAGAAGGAAAGAATAATACAGTGTCTTCCATTAAGTTGCGGAATGGAGTGTCATTATGAGGTCATCAGTAGTTTCCCCAAGATTCCATTCTTGGTCTTCTTGGTCCCAAGATTCCATGTTGATGTAAATTCTTATGATCCTAAAGGGTGTCAAATATGTATCTCCACAGCAAGTGCCAAAGGACTTACCTAGAAAATGTGCTTTGTTCAGCAGTCTTACACTAGCTGCCTTAAACCAACCTTAGGTGAATCATTCTAGTTTAAAAAATTTGTGGCACTTTTACCTTTTTTTGTAAAGTATTTAAAATTTTAGGGCATGTTTATGTTAGTTAAGTGTTACATTTCCTCTTATCTATTTATTATGGCAGTTATTATAGCGATGCTATGCATTCACACAACCGTGCACTAAATATGTTGTTTAACCCTTACGTGGCTGCGTCCAGTTGGAGCACGTGGAGATCTCCAGGTTAAGTTCACTTCTATATAGAGAGAGTACACATCCCGACGACAGACACTTAGAAAAGAAAATAAGTTAGGGTAACATTAGCTTCACTTCATCTCTGTGCTCCGAAGATCATAGTTATTATCCACACTCTAAGTATTTTCCTTACTATAAACGACAGACGCTAATACTGGTAATGTATCGGCAGCTGTGGGCCTAAGGTGCCTATCTTTAAACTGTTGCCTTGATTGGATGAGTTTCGGATGTACTTTTCTAGTTCAGATCGAGCCAATGCAAAAGGTATACTGCCTGAGAAGAGCAGGAAGAATATAATGTAGAGTGTTGTAAAAATCTGTATTCTTCATATGCTCTGTGATTAAGGCCTGTGACATCTTATTCTCTGTGACTTAGGGTTTTTGATTTTTCTTTATTGCACTGTGAGGGTTAACCAGTACCTTTGTATGACAACTTCTGCTGCCTGTTCAGAGTTTATTTTTTAACTGACAATACATTTTTTTTCTTTTTCTTCTTCTTCTTTTTTTTTTAAAACCCGTTTATTTCTATATAAAAGCCTGAAGAAAACATCAACTAATGAATTTAAGAGATCAGAGTTTGGCTGTATACACAGACGAACCAGTTCAAAAGAAATCCCTTTAGAGCAAGCACACAGAGATCGTTGCAACTGAAAATGAAAGTTAATTTATTTTAACTTGAAACAGTTCCACATATATTGCTTATACTTTAAAAAAATACTGTTACGCGCGTAAAAAGGAATATGCGTGTTAGTGAAAGTATTATCCGTTGAGGATGAAGAGTGTTGACAGAGCATTCTGGCTGCAGGGGGAGGGGCTTAGGAGGGCGGGGCACAATGGAGGTGCAGGGAGTGGGTGGGGTCATTGTCGAGACAGACTAGCCCATGGCAGAGAGGTGTGTTTCTGGGGTATGCATTTTGATCCTGTCACCTTGGATATCCCTGATTGTCTCTCACTGGCTGAAGAGTTTCTCTCAGCATCACTGCTGCACGCGTTTCTTATTTATAACAGAACAGTTCCATTTCTAACCTTGTCTCATACATCTGCTCATATGCAGATTTTTTTTTTAACCCTGGGTACTGTACACAGATATGCAAAAGGGTTTTTTTTTAACTCAAATGCAAACGAGGCCGACAAAATCCATAGACAGTTTATTAGATACAACAACATTTGTGTTTTTTGGAGTAAACCGTTTGGTTGACTTTTGATGGCACTGGGTACCCATCGAGTGGGGGTTTCATTAAACATGTGTCTTTTGCACCTTAGGGCTACGTAACCATAAAATTCTACAGTCTAAAACATGGTAAATGTTTCCATGTCAAAGAAATCAACATTTACTCGGGAACTCAGGGACGATAAGGTCTAAATGCAGTAAAAGTTTGTCTAAATTCAAAACCAAAACAGCGGAGTTGACACTGATATGTGTCAGATATGTAAAAGTGTAAAAAGGGTGAGGGTTGAAATGTTCTAGAAAAAGTGCCCTTATATGAACCTGTCTGCTTTCTCATTGATCAACATACTGATTAACCCTCTCAAAAACACCAACAACTCCTTAACATTGTTTAGAAACTCCCTGTGTGCGTGTGTGTGTGTGTGTGTGTGTGTGTGTGTGTGCGCGTGCTATACACCTGTGTGTCATTTCATAATCTCACTTGACGGGTGTTTGCGTGTGTGTGCACCTATAACCTCAGGCGTGATCTTACAGTACAGAAAACATTCTTGTCTCTATCCAAAACACGTTGGTCTTCATTACTAAATCACTCACAATATGATAAAAATCAGACAAAAACCATCATTTCTTCTTTTCTAGAGATTAAGAAGGAAAAAAAGTGTTCATTCTCAATTTCTTTTGGTTTTTTTTTTTGTTTTTTTTTTTCAAAATAGCACCAAAATAATCCCTACCTAAATAAATATTCATTACATTTACAGTAAAAATAAAGCAATCCTGTTCTTTCGACAGTGCAAACATATTTACATACATTAGAATATATATATATATATATATTTATAGATATATTTATATATCGGGGGGGAAATGGTGTTAAATTCCAAGGATTACAGGTTCAGTAGTAAGGCATGGATAGTAGTAAGGCATGGATATTGAGTGTGAAATACTGTGCATGTTAGTTTGATTTAATGACTTAAATTAGTGAAGGCAGTCTGAGAGAGGTATTGCTGTCTGCTCTTACAAACATAATAAAACAAACAAATAAAACAAAACAAAACCAACAAACAAACAAAACAAACAAAACCCCCCGGGACAGATGTTCCAGGGGTAGAAAACTAGACATGGCTGGTGAGATTTTTAAAGCCCCAGGATGTTGGGTGTTCTTTGAGGAGAAAAAGGGAGAGGGGAGACAAGGAGTGAGACAAACAGACAAAGAGAAAGATCCGGAATGAGAGACCATCAAATCAAACCGAAATTCTAACCATTAACTGTTAGTACACAGTAACTTCAGCCACGACATTGGCTAGTTACAAGTGACAGAAATGTCGGAAGAGATACACATAAAAGTAAATATTAAAATAACTTGTACTAACACCATGACATTGAAGACTGTATATGTGCTTACTGATATGAAAAGATAAAGAACAGTAGTCAGTCATTTCTGATGTAAACTACTTGTTGTGCATCCAAACAAGAGAAAACAAAACAAAACAAAACAAAAAAAATATAAAAGATAAACACTGATGAAAAAAAAAAAGACTAAATTAGCACCACGTTCGAAATGAAGTTGACACAGGAAGATCCAGAATCGTAATACAGAATTCCAGCACACGCTGTTCTAAAGCTGTATCTATATGCGTCGTCATGGTAACGTGAAGTGACCGTCGCCGCGGTGTGTGTCGCCCTGTCCTCTGATCCACTTCACCAGGTTATGAGGAAAGCTACATTTATTACGCAATAAAAAGCTGTCGCTGAAATGTTCTTTAGGAAACCAAACAGTTTTATGAAGAAAAAAAAAAAGAAAAAGAGACAGAACATCAGTCTGTGCTTAATTAGTGCACTGGTGTGGATTTTTTATTACCATCTAGTGTATGCGCAGAACCTATATTTTTATATTTTTAAAGGTCAGTGTTTTATTTTTATTTATTTTTAAAATTTTGGTCGAGATCAACAGCAATGGGACTCAGAGAGTTGAGCCAAAATGGAGGAGAGTAGGCACTGACTCATTATAAGCCAATGAAGAAATATGCTACCGATTTCAATATGTCAGCACCAGACTGATTGAACACATCAGTCAATGAAATCTCAAGGTTCAAGGGGAAATGTTATACTCTATTACTGTGATTGAGAATTGACAGAAACAGGTAAAAAAAAAAAAACTGTGAGGAGACTAAAGAGGATGTAAAAAAAAAAAAAAAAATCACGGTTCAAAACCAGGTGGTTCTCCAAATGGGTTACAGTCAAAGCCTCAGTTCAAATGTTTTCTTTTTTCTTTTTTTTTCTTTTCTTTTTCTTTCTTTTTCTTTCTTTTTTTTTTTTTTTTGCTTTTTTCTTTTCTAAAATAACTGTCATTGGTGTAATGTCTGCCACCTGGCTGACCAATCGGTGTGCATTCTCAGTGCAGTTGTCAAGGAAAACATGGGCGCTGTCGGTCAGTGGCAGGCGGAGTCACTCCCTCATGCAAACGTTACAGCGGCTGACGTTGTTCAGGGGTTGGGTGACCGGTTTGTCGGACGCGGGGTCGAAGTCCCGGCTCACGCGCGTCAGCCAAAAGCTGTAGGTGTTGGCGAAGTAGTGGCACGTGCCACGCGAGCCTTGGCATTCCACGAACGGCTGGGCCCGGAACTGCTCCAGACAACTTCCCGACGACGTCAGAGACTGGCCCCCGCCCTCGTCGCCTGTCCCCGTGTGCTGGAACACAGAGGTCACACAATGTCACAGGGCCGTGTCTCACGCATGCTGTGGCGTGGAGGAATTTTACTGCACGTCAGAATCGGCGCGCTACCAATACACACACACACACACACACACAAATGCAAACATACAAATACTCCTTGTGTCTCACCATAAGGAAAGAGTAGCCAAACCACAGGCTTCTCCACTGGGGAGGGCAGGGCGGGGTTCTGTCATTCTGACTGTGTATAGCCATGGCAGGGGAGGTGGATTCACACACCACACAGCGGCTGATGTGCTGGCTGATCTCTGGGCCCGTGAATGGCATCATGGGTATTGGAGCTGTAGTCGAGAGCCAATAGGATTTGTCGTTGCGTTGGGCGTAGTCACAGCTGTGCATGTTACAGTAGGAGAAAGGCATGGTGCTGAACATACGCATACAGGAGCCGGCCCGACCTGGGGGATAAACAAACAAACACACACACACACAAACACACGAATGGGTGATGCCAATGCCACAATGTACAGTTTATGTGCGCACACCAACAAACGGGAGATTTCACTGTAGTCTTGTGTGTGCATGGGTGTGTTTTTTTTCCACATACCAAGGTCTTGTGTGTGTGCTTTCTCTTGGCCTTCTAGATAGAGTAAACTGTAACCAGTCCATAGCTGTGTCATTCCCACGGGACACCTAGGGAGCTCCTCTGACTGGCTGTGTAGCACCACTAAGAAACCAGCTTCATAGTTCTCACCAGAGCCTAGGTCTCCAGGGTCTCCTGGAGGCCCAATGGGACCTTGTTGGGAGAGATCAAAAAGCAAGTGAGTAGGGAAAGAGACAGAGAGAGAGAGGGAGAGGGAGAGAGAGGCGGAGAGAGAGAGAGAGAGAGAGGGAGAGGGTGTTACAGAGATGCACAGAGAGAGAGGAAAAGGGGAGCGAGAGAGAGAGAAAGAGAGAGAAGGAGAGAGAGATGAGGAGAGAATGAGAGCAAGAGAGAGAGGTCTATCTGTGTTTGCGAAAGGCAAAAAAAAAGGGCGAAAAAAAAAGCAGAGCAAAAGAAAAAAAGCCGTCCGCAGGCTGACAGAGAGAGGAGACACAGGAGACTGAGAGCGATTTTACACTTTACACTTTACAGTTTACAGCCACACTTACCCTGTATCCCCTGTACGCCTCTCTCTCCCTTTACTCCCTCATCTCCTGGATCTCCATCGGGACCTTGTGGTCCCAGTCGTCCTTGCTCCCCGGGGTCTCCCCTCATCCCCTTGTCTCCTGATGTGGACGATCACACGTTAGAGAGACATCAATGTCGAACGCAACCCACTCGGTATCAGCACAAGGTTGTATTTACAATCTACCACACCCATATAGTAACACACACAAAGTACGGTAACATATCATTTTTTTTTCATCTTTCATTCTTTCATGGAAAATACCAGTTGCTAAAAACCTTAGCAAGGGCTGGATTTTCTGACGTAGAAACTGAGTGGTGTTGACGGAGGGAGCCATGGATATGAGCATACAAACAGTCAAAGAAAAAAAAGACCAAGTCCGAGAAAAGAGTTTAGATTAGGAGTTAAACAATAGGGGCTTAAAAAAAAGAAAAACAGCACGCTCAGGATAAGAGTTTGGGCTGTTATGAGTTAATCAAGGATGACCGAGAGACACGACTCAAGGACTTCACAGACAAGAGCCAAAACATGAGAGAAGCTATGCATCTATTAAGTAAGGAGTCATTATATAAGTGGTTTGGATTAAGGTTTCAGCCAAACGAATCAGTGTAAATGTAAATGTAGGTGTAAGTCAAGGGCAGGAATGAATAATAATAATAATAATAAAATATAAATAATATAATATAATAATAATGTAATAAAAAAGCTCCAGAAATGAACAGCAGATAGGAGATGAGCGTCACTCAAACACCATTCCAAATCTGACACACAGAAAGACTCTTTTCCTGTACATCTTGTCTTTTATTTTTGTTTTTTTTTTGTTTTTTTTTTTGGTTGTTGTTTTTAATGTCTGTAGGCTTAAATCCAGCACAGAGACGACAGTCTATTCTACTGAGATAGTAACACTCAGACCCGCGTTCAGAAAAACAATTGGAAAAAAAAAGGGGGGGGGTGAGAAAAGGTTCCTTTCCAAACACACAGCACCCTACCATGCTGTGTGGATGTGTCTGGCTTTACCTTGCGGACCCTCTGGGCCATTATACCCAGGGTTGCCACGCTGTCCGGGCACCCCTGGATTCCCAGGTTTACCCTGGAAGTCCTGAGGGGTGTCAGATGGATACTTATAGATGACAGAACCTTTCCGTCCTTTGGGACCTGGAGAGAGAGAGAGAGAGAGAGAGAGAGAGAGAGAGAGAGAGAGAGAGAAAGAGAGAGAGAAAGAGAGAGAGAGAGAGAGACAGAGAGAGAAAGAGACAGAGAGAGAGAGAGAGAGAGAGAGAGAGAGAGAGAGAGAATTAATCAGCAGACTATGTGATTCTTTTTGCTTTTTTGAGGTCTGAATACTCACACGGGTGACCTTGGGTCTGCAGTCAGTTAATAATTTTCGACACTGACAGTGTGGAGATTGAAACTGACCTGGGGCTCCTCTCAGTCCTTTTGGTCCTCTGGGCCCAGGTGGTCCACATGCGCCTCGGAGCCCCAGACATCCCGGATGACCCATAGGCCCGAACGCTCCTCTTTCACCTGAAACACACATATGCATATATGTGCACACATTAAGGGACCTGTCACATTAAAAACTTTTTTCGCACAGTTTGGGCAGCAGGAACCTGATGCACGCGATGTCTTTTCATGGGACCTCCCCCACATCCGGTGACATCATTTCCAAGCAATCTCAACCACGTTAAACTCCTCGTGAGAAATTCTTGGTGAATTTTTTTTTTTTCTCATTTGATATCACATGAGTGAAATCCATTAAGCTGTTCGATTCATTCACTTTAGCTCACTCAGGAAGAATACAAACCAAGCATGTCACCATTAAGGAGCTCTCTGTCCCATAAGTGCCTAAGTGCGCTAACTTCAGTGTTCGACCAGATACAAATGCAAGAACGTTGAAAGTAAATGAGAGCGTGGTTCTTCAAGTGGGTGAAAAGCCCCTGTGATATAAACCTCAAAGAAGTAACAAGAGTATCACAAATCAATGCTAACTAGTACTATTCATAGAGGGAAGGAACGCAGGGCAGTATGAGCATAAGCATGGGTTTATAGTATTTTCATGAAACATACATCATAGAACAACAAGTGGTACACTGGAACATTTGAGCCATCAAGACAGTTGGTTGGTAGTTGGTCGAGTTGAGAAGGGTGGGTACATTTATGGCTGGGCAACTGAAGGTTTAGCAAAAACGACCAGTCTTTTTTTTTTTTGAAATTTGAAAACTGACATGGACACAGCAGACTGGATGGGACTGGGTCACTTGTTCAAACCGCTGAGGAGGCACGTGTGCAAAGACTCCAGTTTGTGACTTTCTGTTGCAAGATGGTGGAATCGCCACTCGCCGTTCCCTTACAGACCGTCGCGGGCGGTCACAACGGAGCAAAACCGGGGCTCGTCCGGGATTTGAACCCGGGACCTCTCGCACCCTAAGCGAGAATCATACCCCTAGACCAACGAGCCTTCTCAGGCAACGCCCTCGGCAACTTGATGCAAACAAACAACCAACCACCCTATAGCGCGTAAGACCACGGAGCACTGTTTTACACCCATGCCGTCAAGGCGTCTCTGAACGCAAGAAGACCATGTTACGCTACCTTTGGTTCCTGGAGGACCCTGTAGTCCAGGAAATCCAGGCAATCCGGGAGGTCCCCTCTGTCCTTTTGGCCCAGTCTCTCCATCCAGCCCCGGGTCTCCGTCTTCACCACGCACAGGGATGGCATCACCAGGGGGTCCGGGATCCCCCATGGGTCCTGCAGGAGCACCACAACACGTGTTGAAAGCTGTGACATTTCAGTGAAATGACATTTCTTCACTGAGTATGTGCTCATCATGTATATTTGCGTTTGTGTGGTGTAATATTGAATTCCTATTTGTTAACGAATGCGAATGTGTGTGTGTGTGTGTGTGTGTGCGTGTGCTTGTAGGCATGTAGGTGTTCATAAAGGGACACCAATGTCAATTTCTTGAACATAGTGAAGAGCAGACATGATCTCTCTCTCCTCTCTCTCTCTCACGCACACACGCATGCACATACACACAAACACTCATTCACTCACACACACACACAAACAGTGCCCTGCCCCCACAAAAAACCTGGTAGGCCATCGAGTCCAGGGGGTCCAGGGTCTCCACATGGTCCAGGTCTGGGGTTTTTACAGTCATTACCCCGAGGACCCATCGGTCCAGGAGGTCCTCGATCTCCTACAGACAGACAGACATATCAGTCACACAGACAGAGAGAGAGAGAGAGAGAGAGAGAGAGAGAGAGAGAGAATTAAATTCAGAATAAAAAAACGCTAATTTAACAAGATCCATTTTTTTTTATTATTCAAACTGATTGAAAGTCAAAAGCTAATTAAGTACAACTGTCTTCAGTGTTTCAGTTTTTTCAAAACTAATACAATATGCAAGCACACTTGAAGTAAGGTTAATATGCTGAAACAGGCCCTTTAGGACTACTTCCATGTAATCTGACGACTAGAGCTTACAAATGACCGCGGCTGGTTACGAAGAGGTGTAAGAAGTCAAATGCAAGTTCTGTGAGGGTACCTTGGCACCCAGGTGGGCCTCTTGGCCCTTTTGTTCCAGGCTGGGATGGCCCTCGGGGTCCCGGGTCTCCTCTGATGCCTTTATCTCCCACAGGACCCGTGGGGCCAGGAGGGCCAGTCACTGTAGGTCCTGAGAAAGACAGATCCACACTGACAAATGTCAGGATCAGCTCACGATGCTTACACACACACACACAGACACACGCACACATGCACACATGCGCACATGCACACATACACACACACACACACACACACATGCGCAGACATACATGCCTACATGTGCACACGCACACACACGCACACACACAGACACACACACACACACACAAACACACACACAGGCATGACTCTTCCTACCTCTGGGCCCAATTTCGCCTTTTACACCTTTCAGCCCATCCAAGCCGTGCAGGCCCAATGGACCTGGGGGACCTACAGGACAGAGACTAACAAATCAGACCTTTCACAGAAAAGGCGCCTTTTCAAGTGAGTGACTGCAAGGCTAGCATTTTGACAGCGCGGACGTGACAACGTTTCTTTCGACAATAGGTTTGTTATCAAAAATGACTGAAAATACACGAGCGAACAGTTTCAGCACAATGGATTTAGGACACGTTCATCACATCAGAAGTTGAACTCTGTTTTCGGCGAGGTCACTCTACCTCCGTTTGTGCGTGTGTGTTATTGTGTGTGTTTTTTTTTTTTTAACACTCTCTACATCACTTCAGATGTTCAATTCAAATCGGTTCATTTATTCAAAGACTTGATTACATGGATACAGTGTTTCACCAGAGAAAATCTACGGTGCCACTGACTTCTCGCCAGATTCCATTTTGACAGGTGATTTTGATTTTGTCTTAGATGTAGTCTTTTGACTAAAACACATATTTGTTTTTTTGTCATAATTTAGTTATCTGATCATTATTCGTTTTAGTCTAGTTTCAGTCGACCAAAAACTGTTCAAGTTTTAGTCAGATTTTAGTCAAAGGTATAGCTATTTTCCCCAGCGATTTTCGCACCCACGTTGTCTGCAGCGCGCTTTATTTTTAGTGGTCTTGTGGCTTAAATGTGTCCACAAACCCGTTCATTTTCTTCTTCCAAGAGTCGCCATGATTTGAGTTGCCAAGTTAACGAGACTTGAAACATTTACTGTTCGATTTCGAGAGGAGGGGGGATATTGGCGGGGAAGCAGAAGCGAAATTGCTTTTCCATTCCTCTGATTCTGACACTGTAGTCTCGTTATCATTCATCAGCGAAAACGGTGAAACGTTTCGTCACAGTTTTTATTTTTCAAAGGTGCATTTTTATTTAGTTGTCGTCTCGTTTTCGGCGTGGAAAAAACTTTGTTGACGAACGTTTTTTTGTCACAGTTTTAGTCGACAAAAATTAACGCTGCTTCTCCCTGAGGGTCGGACCGTATAAGCAGGGAACACGTCTGGGGTTTGGACTGATGTTGTTACTCATCCCTCCCTAAAATACTGAATTCAAACTAAGCTCAGATGGTCCTGGGTTGAGTTTGAGTCACCAGACGTGAGGTTATGAGGTCTATGTCTATGTTGCAGTAATCACAACATGAGTTTAGAAACGATCAGTTGTGTGTAACCTTACGCCTGTGATTGAACTTGGCAGGGGCGTGACGTACGTCTCCTCGTTGTCTTTATTTATACAGTCTTTCCTGAGAAGGTCTACAGATTATGACGTGTGATTTGTAATTCAAAAGTGGCCGTGCAGGATGATTCCAGTTCTGTGTATGTGAGTTTACCTTTGTGCCCCAAGCTTCCTTTGCTCCCTTTTGAGCCAGGCAAACCTGGAGGTCCTGGTGAGCCCTGAGCGCCCTGCTTTCCATGAGGACCCGGGGGTCCAACCACACCTACCACAACAACGAAATGGGATTGAATTTGCTGAATGTGGTTTGAGTAAGTGTGTGTGTGTGTGTGTGTGTCTGTGTGAGACCAAGAGCAGATGAACTGATTGAGAGATAGAGAGAGAGAGAGAGAGATCGAGAGAGAGAGAGAGAGAGAGAGAGAGACTGTACATGTGGGTTGCATGCATATTTGTTAAGTTGTTCACCTTGTATTCCAGTGGGACCGGTGGGCCCCAAAGAGCCAGGGAGACCTCTGGGTCCAGGTGGCCCCTCACAGCCTGGGTCACCTAGATCGCCTCTATCACCTGGAGGGGCTGAGAAACGTGTGGAGGAGAGGAGAGTTGGTGCAGAGACATTCAGAGACATCAGTATTTATCAGAGGACAGGTGACCTATCGTCCCTTTTAACTCTAAAAAAATACACTATAATTTATTCACTTTAAGTTCTACACTAATATTTCTAATGATACAACAAACTTATCAACTTTTCAAAAAAAAAAAAAAAAAAATCAATTTCAGTTAGAGTCGTGAAACGTTTCAGTTAGATGAAAGACAATGTTTGCTAGTTGTTGATGTCATTGACTTACAGTGTAACACTAATGATGACTTATGATGACTTACGATGACAGACTCATATTTAAAGTTTTTTTTTGTTTTTTAAACAGAGAGAAACGGCTCTTTGCCAATATGCTAACAACATGTGAGTAAATGGTAAATGAATGTGTTTGATTACTTAATTTTTTAATTGGAAACACAGAGGGTCGGGAGGAAGTTCTGTTTGAGTATAAAAGTAATGTACAGTGAATAACTGAAGCGATCTCTACCTGCACAAGCTTCAAGTGCACGTCAGAGAGGTGAGACACATGCACAGACACATACATACAGACACATACACACACACACACACATACACACGGAGACCAGACAAACACAGAGACCAGACACAGTTTAACCAGACGTGATCTTGTTTCCAAAGAAAACAAGTATGTGAAACAGACACTGACATCATCAATGCCACAAACAAGTAAACAAGCACAACAAACAGATTCACATGCCACAACAGAGCCCCATGAGACGTGTCACCAAGGTAACGTCGCCCGGTATTGCTTCTGACACTTCACCAAACCTGGACCAGATTCCTTCAAGCTGAGCTTCAGTTTGGTCATATTTACTTTCCCTTACTGTTTCAAATATAGTTTCACTCTTGTCTGATTACCGTTGACAAATGCCCCATTATGGTGCGGCACTGATGGCTAACAAGTGTTAAACTGAAGGAAAAACCTGTGTTTTCGGGGCTGCTGAGACAGACTGAACAGAAGCATGACTGTATGTATGACAATATTGGATATAATCTTACTCTGGTCTCCCCTGTCTCCAGGTTGGCCCTTTTGACCTTGTGGTCCAGGAACGCTGATAGATTCACCCTTGTCACCTGGACAGACACAACAGCCACACACACACACACACACACACACACAGGGACAAACCGGCTGCATCAATGGATTCGGCAATTGCTCACTCTCAGACGAACCAGAGAAAAGAATTTAACAGGTCAAATATGAGTTCAGCTGTTGATATCTGAGGGTGATCGAGGTGGTTTTGATTTACGACACTGGAAATGCAGGGCTGCATCTGTGAGGGCTGAATACATGATGCAATGCTGAATGTTTCATTTTCTTTATGTGCGAGTTTGGTAGGGGTTGGATATGCAGGGTTGAGGAGCATGTGAGACTAGGTGAAGTTTGGAAATAACAGGCTACATATATTATTAGGCTGTATATGTGAGATTGGATACGTAAGCTTGGATATGTGAGATTGTATGTATGACATTGGATATATAAGGTTGGATATGTGAGATTGTATGTATGAGGTTGGATATATAAGGTTGGATACGTGAGATTTGATTTTTGAGGGTGGATTTATGAGGCTTGATTTGTGAGGTTGGATGTGTGGAAAATGTACCTTTCAGTCCATTGTATCCAGGGACGCCAGACATACCAGGTAAACCCGATATTCCGGGATCACCCTGAAAACATGAAAGCGACAAAGCATCGAAAGAAGCTCTAACATTACTCTGCCCTCTACTCACTCTGTATGCCCTCCTCTCTCTCTCTGTCTCTCTCTCCCTCTCTCTCTCTCTCTTTCTCTCTCTCTCTCTCACACACACACACACACACACACACATACACACAACAAAGAATCATTAATGCACGTTTCTCATCACTTACTGGATCTCCAGTCTCTCCAGGGAAGCCAAGAATACCCCTTGGACCTCTCTCTCCCTTTAGCCCAGGCTCCCCGGGGCGTCCAGGAAAGCCTGGTAAACCCTGCGGTCCCGGTTCTGGTCCTGGAGATCCGTCAAAGCCAGGATATCCAGGCGGCCCGTCAGTCCCACGTGGACCTTTGTCACCTGAGAGAGAAGCGTCATGAGGGACACAGCTGACCCCCTCCCTGTCCTTCTCGTCTGCTGTCTCTGATTTGCCTCTGATTTCAGTGTTAATCAAATGACCTCAGCGCACTCTCAGGAGCGATCGTAACAGTTCAAGGTTTGAAGAGGGTGAAGTGCATTCCAGATTAATTAGTGCTAACTGGTGAAAAAAAGGGAATGTTCTGAAATGATGTGCCAGGTTTCACAGAACAGAGCTTCTAAATTAAAAATATTCTTTTCTCACCACGTGGGCCGGTACTGCCGCACGGTCCGGGAGGTCCGGGAGGCCCGGCTACTCCCTTGATGGGAATTACTATGGTTTCTCCAGGGCATCCTGGAGCTCCTCTCACCCCTACGCAGTGGAAGGACACTTAATTAGATACCTAGCATATCTTTGCCATGGATCACTTGCCACATACCAAAAAAAGATGAGTTGGCTCATCAATGATTGACAGTAAAGTATTGAATGTGAAGACGGTCATATCCCCACATCCTCTCATCCTTTGGTAAAAAGCAAATAATGAAGTAAGTTAAAGTGTCACCCTCCAAGAGGATACAATGTGTGTGCATGTGTGCATGCGTGTGTATGTGTGTGCGTGTGTGCGTGTGTGTATGTGTGTGTGTGTGTGTGTGCGTGTGTGTGTGTATGTATGTGTGTGTGTGCGTGCGTGTACGTGCGTGTGTGTGTGTGTGTGTATGTGTGTGTGTGTGCATGCGTGTGCGTGCATGTGTGTGCGCCTGTGTTTAAACTGTGTTTAAAGTTTCTTCACAATAATCTGTACCTTTCAGTCCTTTGGGCCCAAAATCTCCCCGAGCCCCTGGAAGACCACTGAATCCCCTCTCTCCCTTCACCCCTTGGATACCTGGGGCACCATCTTGGCCATGATCACCGGGAGGCCCTGCACAACCTTGGGCCCCCTGAACACCTGAGAGACATCATTGTGACAAAACAGGTCAGGTATGACATCATTACCTCATTATGACCTCATAACAAGCATCCCCATAAAAGTCACACTTTACACACGGCACATGTCTAACACTTACATAATGGAAACGCCGCATATGCAAACCTGGCTTGCTTAACAGTCCCCAAAAGATTTTAAGACCCATAGATCCACAATGTGAGGCAGTGTCATTACCCTGAGAAACCACTGGCTCTGATACATATCTCATGAAGCTCACAGAAACTCTTATCTATTATCTCATTAACTACTGAAAATCTTCTTATCCTGTCTTAACACATGAAACATACAGCTTTTTATGAATGAATGTATAGTCTATTTCACCAGCGCATAAAAAAGCAGATCCTTGAATTTAAACGTTTCCAGCAGAACGTATGATTTTGAAGCTTACCTTTTGGACCAGGTGGGGCAGGGAGTCCATCATCACCAGCTGGGCCACATGGTCCCGTAGGTCCCTGGTGACCCGGTAACCCCGGGTTCCCAGGCTTGCCAGGCAGCCCTTTGGGCCCGGGGTAGGAAATGCCCTGAATTCCTCTATCCCCCTTAACACCAGGACAACCTGGAATACGCATCAGAAAACACACACACACACACACAAACATACGCACTATGTAAAGTACTGGCATGCATCTGTTATTTGTAGATACAGATAGAGGTATTTAACTAAAGGAGATCATGAACAGCCATAATAACACAAACACAAGCCAGTGTCCATTCTCTTCCTCTTCCTCTTCCTTTCTATAATGAAGATTTCCTTACCTCTAGGACTGGTACCCACCTTACTTATGATACCTGTTGCCGGAAGCACTCGATAGTTAATATCACGGGGGCATCTGACCCACTCCTACTCCACTCTCTTATTTTCTGTCAACATTCATGCACTTGTAACTGGTTTAATACTAAACTTAACAGCTGCGCTTATGCAACAGACAGTTCCTTAATGGCTACATGCTTGGTTTGTATTCTGTCGTGTTGCTCGGCCAGGTCTCGGAAGTCATCTTAGATAAAAGCGTCTGTTAAACGAACAAACGTAAACGTCTTCTTTTCCTGTTTATGGAGAAGGGCACCTTATCTAAATCCTCTGATATGTTCATGAATGTGCATGAAAACCCCCCCCCCAACAATGAACATCTCCCAGTCTCCTGTGTCCACCTGTTCTCTACAGGATCAGTTTGACCAGCTTCAGACTCACCTGGGGGGCCGATGTTGCCGGGGAACCCTGGAGGTCCGGGTGGACCGGGTGGGCCTCCATCACACGGAAATGGGGTGATACCTTTGGGTCCAGGGCATCCTGGAGGGCCGTCCTCTCCACGCTCTCCTTTCACACCAGGCACTCCAGGGTTGCCTGGAAGTCCTACACAGAAGGATTGTTTCACATTTAACTCCTCGGATACAGTGTGTGGGATCAGTTGTGATGGGCTTAAAAATTGATGCTCATTCATCCAGTGTCAGTTGAGAAGAAAACATATGAGTCAAACTTGTGGTGTAAAACCATTTACATGTTCTGATTTACAACACTGTATTTATATTTATATTTAATTTATATATTTATTTATGCTTATATTTATATGTATAACAGAATCATGCAGAGCTCATTTGAACGCCTCTGGGCTCGGCACTCTAGGGCACCGCATTCAAAAGGACACCTTGCAGCCTGTTATTGTTTAGGATCGCAGAACTGAAAAAAACAAAAACAAATAAATCAGAAAAGTAAATTCAACCTGTGGACAAAAAAAAGAGGGGGCTTTAGTACCTTCTCTTCCTGGTGGTCCTGGTGATCCAGGCACACCCTTTGAACCAGGGAATCCTGGCATGCCAGATATCCCCCTAGGCCCTGGTTCCCCGTTGGCAGGATCACCAGCAGTTCCTTTCATTCCTTTGAATCCTGGGCCACCCGGAGTGCCGTCGGGACCAATCTCGCTTTCACCTTCCAATCCAGGGTTTCCTGGATCTCCATCGCACCCGCGTGATCCTAAAATAGAGTTTAGGAATGCTTACAGTTGCCGTGGCTACAGAATACCTCTCACTGCGTCTATGTCAAAAGTATTAATCGGGGGAAAGTAAGGTGCAAGACTACATTTATGGACAGTATTCCTCCCAGATCGTATCACTGGGCAGTGACCGCTTAGGCTTTCGCAAACGAAAGAGCGCTCTCTTAGAGACCGAAGTGAGGATGTGTAATCTCTACCTGCAGGACCAGAAGGTCCGGGAGGTCCAAAATCTCCCTTCCTTCCTTTGAATCCATCTGGTCCCCCTGATCCCGGGAATCCTGGACTCCCTGGTTTCCCTTGAGGGCCTAAACAAATAACGAATTGCTTCAATTCATACATCTATAACATATCGTCCGGTGTGTTACACATGCTGCTCTCTTACAAGCGTTGATAACACTGCCAAGGAAAAGTTACGATTCTTCTAAAAGTCATTTTTCGTCCTTTCTCTAACTAACACAGTTCGGCATCAGACAGACAACAAAATGCTGAGTGGTCACCTCACACACAAATAGACAAGCAATGACAATCAGTTCTTTGCCCAGGAATTCGTGAGACTCGTTGCTATCGTGCTAACCTGGTGGTCCAATCTCTCCTTTTGCACCGGGGGGTCCAGGATTGCTGGGTGGACAAGGAAGAAAATCACCTGCCAGACAGATGTTGTGTTAGCGAGGACAAACAGCGGTGATTCGACCTGTTACATGTCTACATGCCGTTACGCACATACGCTGTTCTAAAGCCTGAGTCCTCACAATGCTCACAAGCGTCAAAAAGTAAAACGCTATGACAACTATCAATCAAAAATACGTTATCGGATTAATGAATCTGTATCTCAGAGGGGTTTAAAGCTTGTGATGTATAGTTGACCTAACTTATTATTGTATCTCAGGCAAATATTTGTAATACAGCCATTAAACATGAGCTAAAACAGCTCCAAAAACCTGCCACGCCCCTCTATGTATTCAGGGTTTTAATATGACTGCAATATAATGCAGGATTCCAGTTCAATATTGGCCTCACCTTGGGCTCCTTTAGGCCCTGTGGGTCCTCTTTGTCCAGGTGGACCTGGGTCTCCTTGGAGCCCTCGCTCACCTGCTGGTCCTGGAAAACCTGAAGTGCAAGATCCTGGTGCACCAGGTGTACCTTTAGGCCCTGGAAACCCCGGATATCCTTTGTCACCTGGGAAGCCACGAGAACTTTCCCCCTAGAAATGCCAGAAAAGGCAAGAATTTTAGTCAAATAAAATGCCTTTTACATTTGGAAAAAGATATAGCTTTGTGGTAATTCTCCTTATTTAAGGGATGATGTACAGCCAAGCAAGCATAGCTTCCCTGTGCTGTAAGGCATACAGAGACACCGTGACCCTTTGACCTTATTAATACTATGACCTGATGTAACTCACATCTGGACCAGGATCTCCTGGGAAACCAGTTGTTCCAGGTTCCCCCGGCAGTCCATTTAATCCGTTAGGACCAGGTGGTCCAGGTGGTCCTCTAAAGCCCTTTTCACCTTAAATGCATAGAGCACAGTCTTCAGGCCAAAAACACAGTAATAATCATCAGTGTCATTATTAAGTAGATTTGGACTATGGCACACACTGACCTACCTGAAATTATATACAGTTGTGGCAGGCAAGAAAAAGTATTACAACCCTGTATGTGTTTGTGTTTGTGTGTGTGTGTGTGTGTGTGTGTGTGTGTGTGTGTATCTGTGTACATGTGTGTTTCTGTGTCTGTGTGTGTGCTTGCACGTGTGCACGTGCACGTGCACGTGTGTGTTTGTCTTACCTTTGGGACCTTGATCAGGAGGA
Organism: Chanos chanos; assembly: GCF_902362185.1. Lineage (NCBI taxonomy): Eukaryota > Metazoa > Chordata > Actinopteri > Gonorynchiformes > Chanidae > Chanos > Chanos chanos. Next base: position 9,457,319 of record NC_044500.1, on the reverse strand, counting down.
TCACCTTTCTCTCCTTTGTTTCCCCGGGGGCCTGTAAAACCTACAAAGCCCTATGAATGAAACAGCAGGGCACACACACACACACACACACACACACACACACACAACCACCAGAAACGATTAACCAAATTATCGCTTAGAAAACTGTGCAGCAGAACTCACATGTCTAAGAGGCTATTCAAGTCATGTACAGTCACGCGGCACATAGTGGCGTTTCGGTCAACGACGGAGCGCGCATACGATGGTCCCATAAGATTATAATGGAGCTGAAACGTTCCTATCGCTTAGTGACGTCGTAGCCGTCGTAACGTCATAGCGCAACGCATTACTCACATGTTTGTGGTGATACTGGTGTAAACAAACCTACTGTGCTGCCAGTCGTATAAAAGTATAACACGTTCAGTTACGTACGGTACCGAATAAACTTGATAATGATAATGAACAACTATGTTACTGGTTTATGTATTTACTAAACTGTTCATTTTAGCATTATTTTAGAGTGTACTCTCTCTGCTTATAAAAAAAAAAAAAGTTTACTGTAAAACAGTAAGCCGTGTTACGCCGGCAGCAGCCTCATACATCTCGTGTTTACCGCGTCTCTGTACAGGTTTGTAGCTTAGGAGCAATAGACTGTACCATATAGCCTAAGCGTGCAGTAGGCTATACCCTCTAGGTTAGTGTACGAACACTCTATGACGTTCGCACAATGACAAAATCACCTAACGACACATTTCTTAGAATGTACCCCCGTCATTAAGCGACGCACAGCTGTATATAGCATCGCGCAGGACCGGGTCAATAGCATTATGTATATTAAATGTGTAGTCAAAATGCAACATGGTCGTTTTACAAGAGACGTGTGGAGCAGTGTTTCCCAATCCTTCCCCTCGAGACCCAGTTAAGGCCTCTATCCACTAACACATCTGATTTAACGCATAAGCTAATTATCAGAGCCCTGGGTTATCTGAAGCAGATCTGTTTAGGGCACGGAATAAGAGCTAGAATATACAGAGCTTCAGATCTCTGGGATCAAAAATAAGGACATGCTAGAGTAGAGGGTTTTTGCACACACTGACACACAAACACACGTAAGACAGAGCGCACACTTACACTTGGCCCCAGCCCACCAGGGCTCCCAGAGAAACCAAAGTCGCCCCTCGGCCCGGGGGCACCGCGAGGGCCGAGGCTGCCCGGGAGACCCGGGTCTCCCATCGGGCCCTGAGGTCCAGGCTGAGGGGTTGAAGGGGGCATGCATTCACAATCACCCTTCGTTCCTGTTAAAACCAGACACAACCTTTTCACGTATTTTTGTCTAGATACACACAACCATAGCTGTGCGTATGCGTGCACATACAGACACACACACGCACACACACACACACACGCAAATAACTTTGAAACTCACCTCTGTTTCCTCTGTCACCTGCTGATCCAGGTGGGCCTGGGTTTCCATCGTCTCCAGGGTTTCCAGTCACCCCTGCGATACAGAAGCCGCCTGTGGAAGAAAAAAAAAACAACAACAAACAAACAAACTCACATTTCCAAATGAAAAGAAGTGGGATGCTGAGTAGTTGGTCACATAATCTGCTAAGGACTTCCAGAAAACACAGTACACAGTTTGCACACCAAAAAGTCTATGGAAAAAGTATTGAATGTGGCCTACATTACACCTTCGTTTTAAGTCTAAAGTACAGTCAGAGGAGGATTGATTGATTGATTGATTGATTGATTTGTAAGTACAGTCAGAGGAGGATTTAGAGATGACAGTAGGGAACAGAAGGAAGAAAGGTGTAATCCTGCTGACGTACCTGGGGCACCAGGCATTCCGCGGATCCCTTTGGCTCCTGGAAGTCCCTGCTTCCCTGGTTCTCCAGGGGAGGGTTCTTCATAATAGCGCCCCATGTCGCCTTTATCACCCAGTCCCCCGGGTATACCTGGAACTCCGGTCTTACCTGGTGAACCTGGAGAGAGAGAGCGCGTCACACGATGACCATGTGCTTGCTTAAATTAGTTGACCCTCAGATACAATCCTACCTCAGAAGAACGCGCCGTATGTCGTACACACTCAGACCGACACGTACGTACACACAAAACAAAAATTCTTATGATCCGTGTCTCTGACCTGGTATGGAATCACCAGGCTGTCCTTGAGTGCCCGGGAAGCCGTACGGACCCGGGTCTCCTGGGGGCCCAGGGGGTCCAGGGGGACCCGGAGCGCCAACATTTCCTAAAACGCAGATTACACACGTGGATTGAATATACAAAAAAAAAAAAAAAAAAGCATTCTTACGTACACAGTTCTAAACCGTTGCTAAAGGAAGTGAACCCAAACCAAATGCAAAACATTTAAATGTATGTCCCTGTCCAACTCTGGACCACCACTGGCAGTACCATGATCCCAAGGATGGTTCTTGATATTAGTACATGCCTTGTGGGAACATGTTTGTCTATCTGACACTGCTGGGCAGCTGAACTGATCAAAGGATTTGGGATAACGTGAATTTGCACTTTAAATCAACAACGCACTGATGATTTCTCTGTGACTCTGTGATCCACAAGTAAGTAAGAAGCAGCTGACTCCTTGTTTTTGATGAGGAGTTCTGTTTAGTGGGACAGTGCAACGTCATTTATCTTCTCATCCGACCGGCGGTTTGACGAGCGTGAAGGCATAGGATCGCGGCAGTGCCAAGGGCGGATGGTAATGGTGACATGCTACGTTAGAAGATATGAGCCATGTCAGTAGATATGACGGGGTATGACATTTTTACGACACAAGTTATGTCAAGTTTACGACACAGTTGTGTCACTGACATACTGTCTCATAAATTTGGCTGAAAAATCTTTCATTTGTGTCATCCACCCTTGGCACTGAGTGCATATCTACAAAAAGGTTGTGAAGGAGAGGTTTGGATAGATTCCACGGTAAATTGATTGCATCATTCAAATAAGTAACGAATCTGAAAAATTTCCATTGAATATCAAGGCGGTTTCTTGAGTCCTTGTTATTTTCACTTAATTGTTTATAAGGCAACAAGCTCTTTAAAATGCTTTGGGGTTATCCCAAGTCATCTGAATTTACAGCATGGTGTTTCGTATAGGAGAGAGTGTCATTATCCCAATGTGTTAAAATGGTGTTCTCACCTCTGCAGCCTGAGTAAAGTCAAGACAACACACATCACGAGTCACATGGTGATGATGTCATGCAGTGGAGACATAATGATGACATCATGCCAGCATGCAGGTCATAAAAATGGAACAACAGTTTAGAGCACAAACAATCACCAAAAAGAAAGAAAGAAGAAAAACAAAAGAAGAAGAAAGACTGGAAAGGGAGATGAGAGGACGAGTATTAACAGAATAAGTACATGAACAACAAGTAAACAAGACTTTGTTACAGAAAAAAACTACAACTACACAACTACAGTACTACAAAGCAACTACGTGAGAGACATTCAGTCTACGATGAGTTATATGCTACTGAGGGGATACACGTAATTATGAGAATCTTGTGAGTAAAGTTCATCTTACGTTCTACAAAGAAACATCAGCAGCAATGTGTGAGTTCAAAAGGAGGGTTAATAGACTGGACTGAAACACACATCTCACGGTGCCTTCCGTCTGAGGTATGTGTCTCACGTAATGTCTTACCGTCAACTTCATTTGAAATGATCCGTCGCTCTCCCTTGGGACCCGGATCGCCTGGTAAACCCTAAAAATGCATTTGTGCGCGCGTCACTACCGGGGGACTGAGTTTGACCGACAGGCCAGGACGCGTAAGAGCTGTCTAGATGTCCGGCAACGGTACAAGATCGTAATAAATGAACAACATTAACCTTAGGCCCCGGGAGGCCGGTGAGACCGGGAAGTCCAATGTCGCCGAATGTCCCCTGAACGGAGAGGAGAGATCAGAAATCATCGAGTCGCAACTAAACGATCATACGCAGACGCACTCACTCGCAAACACACACACACACACGCGCGCGCGCGTCTGAGGGATTGACGGAAACGAACCTTTTGTCCGAGTATTCCAGGTCTGCCGGGGTATCCAGGCTCTCCCTGTGTGAACAGAGTATGCGAAAGCCAACGATGAGAAATTAGACATTTTCACACAGACATATGACTGCCGTTGCCAGGTTTGGTAAAGACTGATCCGGAGCCCCACAGTCAGAGAGAGACAGAGGAAGACAGGGCTGAGAGTTCAAATACTTATTCTGGATTGACTGTAGCGTGCAGTGGTGTTGGTGTTTGGGTGGAGAGTTTTGACAGGCTGAGAGTGAAGTGGTCTTACCCTGTTTCCAGGAAGTCCTAGGATGCCCTTCTCTCCTTTCTCTCCCTGTGGGCCCCTGAATCCCTAAGAGATAAATCAGTCAAATGAGGTCCCATAGTACACACCGTACACACAAACAGACAGACAGACAGACAGACAATCACAGACAAGCACACACACACACGCACACACACACACACACACGCACACACAGACGCAAACAGACACACACACACACACACACACACACACGCCTTCATGTATGAGCCGTGACTCGAGGATACAAACACACATGCGTGTGCGTCCACACACACACACACACACACACACACACACACACACTGCACTGGCTTACCGGAAAACCACGTTGTCCAGGAAGTCCTTTTGGCCCTCTGTCCCCCTAAAAGACCACAATGAAAATAAGAGAAAAGAGTGAGGGATTCTCTCATGCACATTTCAGTCCATCTGTTCATTCGCCATCCATCCATCCATCCATCCATCCATCCATCCATCCGTCTCCTTACATGCGTTCATACGCTCATGAACCTGTTCCCTGTTGTCCAGTCTAATACCTTATATCCTTTGGGGTAAAACTCTTCTGGTGGTTCCACATACTCAAACGGTCCAGGTGGACCTGGGGAACCCAGGTCACCCTAAAAGAGATGCATCCACATGTTGACATAGCTGGTCATATACACATCCTCCCAAACACACACACAAACACACAGACACATACACACACCCACACATGGCCACAGACACATACACAGACACAGACACAGACACAGACACAGACACAGACACACAGGCAAACACTCACATGTTATAATTTTCTTACCTCATCTCCCTTCTGGCCAGGCAAAGACCTGCCATTGTCTCCCTGTGAGAAAACGTTGTCAAAAAGAGACACATATACTTATTGGTATATTGTTCAGCAATTTATCCGGTAAATCCAGCGATGTGTATATGTGTTTGTGTGTGCATGTGTGTGTGTGTATGTGTGTGTGAGTGAGAGAGAGAGTCAGAAACTCACAGGTGGGCCTCTCAGTCCAGGTGAACCAGGCCGACCCTGAAAACCAGCGAGAAAGAGACACGCAATCAAAGAGATGCTATTAGATAAAAAAACTACAGCAGAAGAAAGAGAGAGAGAGAGAGAGAGAGAGAGAGAGAGAGAGAGTTAGAGAGAATGAGTAAATCTTACGGGGGGTCCGGTCGGACCAGCAAACCCTATTGGACCTCGAGGGCCTGGGTTTCCATTCAGACCCTGTGGGCCAGAGAGAAAACCACCGGTGAGACAAACGTACACAAACTCAGCATCTCTCATTCTGCAAAGCTCACTGTTATTTTAAACCGTAAAACTGCTGCGGTCGTTACGTCATCACTCAGCTGTATTTCTGTTTTATGGCTGTGTGCCTATGTGATCAGTGGAGCTTCAGTGATTGCAATGGAGGTGTTTTAATGAAAGCATTATTTACAAGAGGGTGGGGGATCTTTACCACCTTCTCTCCAAATTAGGCTTTTCTAATTCCCTGTCCATTGCTCTTGAGAAAATCTGTTCAGGTGAGGACTCAGACACAATCAAAGTTAGCCATTGCCTCTCTTCACCTGCCATTGGACAAACGTCTCCATGGCAACATCGTGCTTGAGGAAGCCCATGTTATTCGCCTTGATTCGCCTGCGACTGTGAAGGTGCAACGCTGACAATGGGAGTTATTGAGGCGCGGTAACAGGAAGGGTGTCGAGTCTGGCTGAACCTTCCAGAACACCACAACCCAGCCCATAGTAACTCTGACAAACCAATTCTAAACCCCACCCTCTGTGACACAGCGAAATTTACTGCCACAACATGTGAGCACCTTCATAAAATTTCTTTAAAATACCTTTTGGAAACACTGTTTGTCTAAATCAATCAGTCAATCAATCAATGAAAAAGAACCGAATGAAATGAGAACCCACTTAAAGTTGCACCTAACTGAAAATCGTGAGGTTTTGTTTGTTGAGGCAATCAGTTACCTCAGATTTTTGAGACATCCTAACTTGTATGTGTTTATTATGTCAGTTACCACACATTGGATCAGGAGGAACACTCACAGGTGGTCCAGGAGGTCCAGGGGGTCCTGCAATTCCCTGTAAAATTGGACAGAAAGAGAAAAACAGGGAAATAAAACAATGTGGAAAACAACATGGATAATAAAACAGAACAGAAGCACAGTATGTCTGTGTTTAAAATAGGTCTGTGTCAGTACAGTATGTCTGTGTTTAAAATAGGTCAGTATCAGTACAGTATGTCTGTGTTTAAAATAGGTCAGTATCAGTTCAGTATGTCTGTGTTTAAAATAGGTCAGTGTCAGTACAGTATGTCTGTGTTTAAAATAGGTCAGTGTCAGTACAGTATGTCTGTGTTTAAAATAGGTCAGTATCAGTTCAGTATGTCTGTGTTTAAAATAGGTCAGTGTCAGTACAGTATGTCTGTGATTAAAATAGGTCTGTATCAGTTCAGTATGTGTGGGTTTAAAATAGGTCAGTATCAGTACAGTATGTGTGTGTTTAAAATAGGTCAGTATCAGTTCAGAATGTCTGTGTTTAAAATAGGTCAGTATCAGTTCAGTATGTGTGTGTTTAAAATAGGTCAGTATCAGTTCAGTATGTCTGTATTTAAAATAGGTCAGTATCAGTACAGTATGTCTGTGTTTAAAATAGGTCAGTATCAGTACAGTATGTGTGTTTAAAATAGGTCAGTATCAGTTCAGTATGTCTGTGTTTAAAATAGGTCAGTGTCAGTACAGTATGTCTGTGTTTAAAATAGGTCAGTATCAGTACAGTATGTGTGTTTAAAATAGGTCAGTATCAGTTCAGTATGTCTGTGTTTAAAATAGGTCAGTGTCAGTACAGTATGTGTGTGTTTAAAATAGGTCAGTATCAGTACAGTATGTGTGTGTTTAAAATAGGTCTGTGTCAATACAGTATGTCTGTGTTTAAAATAGGTCAGTGTCAGTACAGTATGTCTGTGTTTAAAATAGGTCAGTATCAGTACAGTATGTCTGTGTTTAAAATAGGTCAGTGTCAATACAGTATGTGTGTGTTTAAAATAGGTCTGTGTCAATACAGTATGTCTGTGTTTAAAATAGGTCAGTATCAGTTCAGTATGTCTGTATTTAAAATAGGTCAGTGTCAGTACAGTATGTGTGTGTTTAAAATAGGTCAGTATTAGTTCAGTATGTCTGTGTTTAAAATAGGTCAGTATCAGTTCAGTATGTCTGTATTTAAAATAGGTCAGTATCAGTACAGTATGTGTGTTTAAAATAGGTCAGTATCAGTTCAGTATGTCTGTGTTTAAAATAGGTCAGTATCAGTACAGTATGTGTGTGTTTAAAATAGGTCAGTATTAGTTCAGTATGTCTGTGTTTAAAATAGGTCAGTATCAGTTCAGTATGTCTGTATTTAAAATAGGTCAGTATCAGTACAGTATGTGTGTTTAAAATAGGTCAGTATCAGTACAGTATGTGTGTTTAAAATAGGTCAGTATCAGTTCAGTATGTCTGTGTTTAAAATAGGTCAGTGTCAGTACAGTATGTCTGTGTTTAAAATAGGTCTGTGTCAATACAGTATGTCTGTGTTTAAAATAGGTCTGTGTCAATACAGTATGTCTGTGTTTAGAATAGGTCTGTGTCAATACAGTATGTCTGTGTTTAAAATAGGTCAGTGTCAGCACAGTATGTCTGTGTTTAAAATAGGTCAGTGTCAGTACAGTATGTCTGTGTTTAAAATAGGTCAGTATCAGTACAGTATGTGAGTGTTTAAAATAGGTCAGTGTCAGTACAGTATGTTTAGAGTCGGTGAAGGAAAAGCTATGTGTGAGTGGACTTTACTCTGTGTGGTATACAGTGTAGTGCACTCACATCGGGGCCTGGAAAAGGAATGAACTGATAAGCAGGGTCCCCTTTGGCTCCTTTTAGCCCCTCACGGCCCTGAACACACACACACACACACACACACACCCACACACACACGCGCGTTACAAATATATATCAATAGCAGGATAACTGATAAGAGATTGATGTTCCGTAATATGTATAAACCTCTGAACAACAACGTTTGCCTAACGTAAAAAAAAAAAGGCCACCACTGTTTTAGAGTGCTGTAAAAGTACTCCACTGTTTTAAAATTCAAAGTTCAAAGTGCAAGTTTATTTAGAGCCAAGTATCACTATTTAAAGTCTCAAAGGGCTTTACACGTCCACAACAAACAATACAAGTTTAATAAAAGTAATCCACTGTTTTAGTAAAAGTACTCCACACAGTAAAAGTATTCTGTGCAGTGAAAGTACTCTATCCAGTAAAAGTACTCTATGCAGTGAATGTACTCTATGCTATAAAAGTACTCCAGACAGTGAATGTACTCTATGCAGTAAAAGTACTCTATACAGTTAAAGTACTCTGCTGTGACAATGTTGCCTCAGTGTGTTCAAAAGCTCACCTGTGGTCCAGGCAGGCCTGGAAAACCACGAGGACCAGGATATCCTGGCTCACCCTTAGTTCCATTACAGCCGTCTAACCCAGGAAGACCAGGAAGTCCACCTGGACCAGGGTGACCCTGCATCGAAGAATGAGATTATCAAAACGTGATCTCACATACACACACACACACGCACACACACTCGCACACACATACACACATATACGTACACACACACACGCACGCGTACACACATCTGCACACACACACACGCGCGCGCACATACACATACACACACACACACACACACATGCACACACACATACGCACACACTCGTACACACATACACACATATACGCACACACACACACACGCACGCGTACACACATCTGCACACACACACACACACACACACACACACACACACACAGAGGACAAACATACTCACTGGAAGTCCGTCAGACCCGGGATATCCAGGAGGACCTCGAAAACCCTATCAATAAAAGAAAGTGTCCAGCCAAAGTTAAGTAACTTATGATACAAACTATGAATGTGAGTGTGACTGCCTGTCAAATATTAGCTTTTGTATCTGTGAACCCCAGTGCCTGTTTCTATAATACGTCTGTGTTTGTGAATCCCAGTGTATGCATGTGTGTATATAGTAGTTTTATAGTACCTGTGTATGTATATGTGCTTGTATGTTAGTATGTATGTATGTATGCATGTGTGTGTGTGTGTATATGCACATGTGTATGTACATATATATGTATGTATGTGTGTACGTAATAGTTTTATATTTGTGAATGTGAGTGTATGTGTGTATATGTGCATATGTGTGTGATACAAAAGCACGTGTGTGATCTGAGTGTGTGATTCACCATGTCGCCTTTCAGGCCAGATGCCCCAGGAATTCCCTCACTGCCACGCCGACCTTTCTCTCCAGGTGGTCCTGGTGGCCCAGGAAAACCAGGCGGCCCCTGTGGACCCTGTCTACCAGTAGGTCCAGGTGACCCCTGGCAAAGGAGAGAAAGAGAGACAGAGAGAGAGAGAGAGAGAAAACCATTTTGACAGTATTGCACTGATAGACCAATCATCATTCGAAATTTCAGCACAGTGTGGAAAGGACTTGAAATGTTTGACCAAGACAAAGCGAGGACCTGACCCACAGACACCAGAAACCCTGTCACTTTCGCTCATTGCTTAAGTTACATGAGAACTAAGAAAGTAAGTTGGTAGTTTAAGGATAAAATGTGCTCCAGACACCGGGGTTACCAGGGTTACCGGGATTACCGGTACCTGGGATGAATTAAGAATAAAACTGAGAGAGTGGAACTATATTGTAATTTGTGAGATTTGTTTTTAGGCAAATAGTAGGCATCTAATTTCAAACTGTAGCTTTTTTAGTTGACCACAGGGGGGCGACAAAGACTTCATCAGAGTAAATAGCACTCAATGTTGAATTGAAAGTTTCAGGTTTGGCCTAAATTTAGAATAGTTTTAATTATTTGACTCTTCCTTCAAATGCTGAGTCAAATACGTTAACATTTTAACTCTTTAAATACAAGTTTCCCCATCCTGGTGGTTTCTAACAGAGTATGTAATTACTTTCCTTTGATATTGAAAACATGGTTTAATTGAGGAGTAACCAAGTAAGGTTCATGATTGCATATATGCTAATAAGAGATTTTTCCCATAACATCAACAGCCGTGAACCACAGACATGCACTCTCATCTCATTTACAAAGCCACTTATCCTAATTAGGGTCGTGGGGGGTGCTGGAGCCTATCCCAGCGCTCATAGAGCGAAAAGTCGGGAAACGCCCCGGACAGGTCGCCAGTCCATCGCAGGGCAGACATACAAACACACTCACACACACATTCATACCTAGGAACATGCAAACTCCACACAGAAAGGACCGCAGCCGCCCAGCCAGGAATCGAGCCCGCGACTCTCGGCAACAGCGCTACCCACTGCGTCACCGTGCTGCTCCGCTGATGTGCGGATTAATTTATTTAATGAGGTTTAAAACCAGTAAACATTGTTCGCTTCATTTGTCTTACATCATCTCAAAACTATGGCATTTTTTATCTGTACAATATCCATAACCATCTTAAACATTCTGAACTATATGGACGCTCACAGATAAACATCCGTTAACCTCGTTGACGTCTATTGTTTGTGCCTTACGTGTACCACTAGAGGGCAGCAGAAGCCATCTATTTGGTGCCGGCCTCATGATTCAATAAACAGCAGCAGAGATGAATGTACTACATATTGAAGACGATTTTATCCGGAGTGAACCGCACCCAATAAATTCACACGAAAGTTCACAGGCATTTAAAATCTCCCCTAAATAACCACGCGCTTGGTATAGCCAAGCAAGCGGACACAGTACTCTCTGCTCTGGAACTGTGTTTTTCACTTCTGCTCTCGGTGTCCCACAATACAAGGCTTTTTCAGATCTCATATACAAATGATTTCATACATTTGCTAATCATTTATCCCCTGCGGAGGCGAGACAAGCGTTTATGTGTGTGTGTGTGTGTGTGTGTGTGAGCAGATTACAGAGCTAAAACACGTTGAGCTGAAGGGCTTCCAGAATCAGGATCGGGGCATAAAACGCTAAAATGCTTTGGCATGCTTTGTCACTTTGCTTTGCTGCGATGAGACGTTACTTCGTTGAAAACAAACAGTGGGGTTGTTTGAGTGCCACCGCGTCCCGTTGTTGAGCTGTTTGCATTTCTGATCCCTGTCTGCCATGCCCTTCATGGACAATGTCTCAGACAGTGTCGTATGTTACGTTCAGATAACTGTATGCTTTAGCATTCAAACACACACATAAACACTGCTCCTGCACTGGATGTACTAGGTGAAAAGGGAACTCTTCTGGTTCCTGTTAACACAGATATTAATATAACACTACTCATACTACTACTATTACTACTACTACTAACAATAATAATAATAATAGTTGTTGTTGTTTAGGTTGAAGAGAAATGAAAAGAGTTGTAGAGATGCCTGTTTATGCTGCGTGAGAGAGTGAATCCTGCTAATA
>NC_044500.1:9428040-9443040 GCF_902362185.1 Chanos chanos | reverse complement strand
ACACACACACACACACAGTCCTCTCCTCTTCCACATACATAAGAGAGATGACACAATTTTCAACAACAGTGCTTAAAACAGACACATAGAGACCGAACTCACTCATACACATGTACAGACAGACACACACATTCACTGGCAGTCCTGACCCCTAAAGTTCAGAGGTCAAAGACTAGTCTGGCAGACATTTGGCCTGGGGCCTGTGAACTTGGGATACCTCTGTTTGGTTAGAGGGACGGGCGGGATTTTAATGCTGCAGACAAACGCCGGACTATAGAGGGCAAAGGTCACGTCACATATCCTGTTAGCCTCTGCCTCCAATCTGGTCCATTTTAAAAGATGTCTTCTCATTCTAACACTATCACTGAAACTAAAAAAAAAACTCTGCTGAGAAGTTCAGTGAATCTACAGTGCAGCGTCACATAGCGTCATAGTTTACTCACAGACTTCAGTTAGCATTCCATGAAGTATTCCATGTTTTGGAGACTTCAGTTAGTATTCCATGAAGTATTCCATGTTTTGGAGACTTCAGTTAGTATTCCATGAAGTATTCCATGTTTTGGAGACTTCAGTTAGTATTCCATGAAGTATTCCATGTTTTGGAGCACCCTCCCCCCCCCCCCTCCTTAAGGGTATGCTTAAGGGTACATAAACTCTGAAAAACTCAAGACGTACTTCCCCAGTCTAATTAGAAGAACAATTTTCAAACATGTTGTTTAATCAAATATGACAGTTAAAACGCACACTCACACACACACACACACACACACACAGGCATGTTTATAAACAGAGATGCAGGTTTAAGTTACACCTACAGCTGCAGCAACTGCTGATCTATGCCATTTGCATCCAACGGGTGATTCATACCAACCTGTGTCACGCATATGCTTTCATAATGCTTTCCTAGTGCTTTTTCATGCTTTCATATTGCTTTTTTTTTTTTTTATCTCAGATGCTTTTGTAAACTCTCACAAATTACTATGACAGCTTAAAATATAGCTTTCTATAAGAAACTGTTATGCTGTTAAGTGTTGGAAAATAGAGTGTGGTTGTTAAGGTCTGTATTTGAGTGTGACTGTGTTCTCCGGTTCCTTTTTTCTGTCTCTCTGTTTTAGGAGGGGCGGGTGAAAGACTGGAGGAGTGCTGTAGACTGATGCGTCTATGCAAATTAAAATATAAACATCGCAATTAATCAGGAATGTGAAAGAAAACATTCCCACACCACAAATATACAGGATCCTCCTCAGCACACCTCAGCAGCAGAGCATGTCTCTGTGTGTGTGTGTGTGTGTGTGTGTGTGTGTGTGTGTGTGTGTGTGAGAGTGTGAGAGTGTGTGTGTGTGTGTATGTGTGCGTGTGTGTGAGAGACTGTGTGTGTGTGTGCGTGTGTGTGTGTGTGTGTGTGAGAGTGTGTGTGTGTATGCGTGTGTGTGTGTGTGTGTGTGTATGCGTGTGTGTGTGTATGCGTGTGTGTTTGTGTGTGAGAGTGTGTATGTGTGTGTGTGTGCGTGTGTGTGTGCGCGTGTGTGTGTTTGTTTGTGGGAGGATGTCCCTGCTGTGTTGTTAAGGAATTCTACATTGCAGAGTGAAAAGAATTGTTGTTCATTTACAAGCCCACATCCCGCCACATTCCTTGGATTTCTGGGATAGCGCTGGTCCTCCAGCAGCTGCTGCAGTGCTGTCATTACAGAGGAGGTAGGGTTACCTATCTCAACACTGACACAACGGACAGGTGTGTGTGTGTGTGTGTGTGTGGGTGAAGCACAGAGCAAGACGGTGATTGTCAGCACAGTGTAAAAAGGAGAGAGAGAGAGAGGGAGAGAGATAGAGAGAGACAGAGAGAGAGAGAGAGGGAGAGAGATAGAGAGAGACAGAGAGAGAGAGAGAGAGAGAGAGAGAGAGAGAGACAGAGAGAGAGAGAGAGAGAGAGAGAGAGAGAGAGAGAGAGAATGTGAGTGTGTCCATGTGAATAGCCGCTGCAAAAGATCTATGGACCACAATGATATCCTTTAGCAGTTGAGTGACACATTTACAACAGCCTTGTAAAAATGAGGAGCTGGATTACAGCGACAAGCACAATTAAGAGTGTGCACAGGTGCTCAGTGAAGACTTCAAGAGCTCTCTCTCTCTCTCTCGCTCTCTCTCTCTTTCACACACACACACACACACACACACACACAGATATGCACGTACCCGGCAGCAGTCAGACATAGACAGACACATACGCACGCTCACACACACACACACACACACACACACACATACACATACACATACACACACACACACACACAGAGCAACATTCCAGACAAACCTAAGGTTCTGTCGTTACTCAGTCTAAACTTAATCCTTTTCTCTTTAAGTGAGCTGCTGTTTAAAACACACAGCAATCTTCAGCAATCCACCATTCAACAGTTTGTCGATGAAAAAGCCTTGGCAGTGTGCTGGTGTGAATTTGAATTATATCTGGGTGGAAAATGAGTCAGGAGCGTGCAGAGACTGGTTGTCCTGGCATAGAAATGGGTCAGTGTGCCAGACTAGCAGAGAGGGAGTGGAAGTGTTGATGTGTGTCTGGGCCACGGGGTTGAAGAGGAGAGATCCCCCCGTGATACAGGAAAGCCATAATCTCATTAACTGTGTCTTACCCTTAATCCTCTTTATTCCACAGCAATTTACGGCTATCCACACACACACACACACACACGCACGCACGCGCACACACACGCACACAAGAACACACACATGCACACACACACACACACACAAACACAAATACAAAGACACAGACATAAACGCAGACACAGACACAAATACAAAGACAAAGACACAGAAACAAACACAGACACATTAACATAAACATGCACAACAGACACACACACAAAGACACACACACACACACACACAAACACAAATACAAAGACACAGACAAAAACACAGACACAGACACACACACAGACAAAAACAGAGACACAGACAGAGACAGACACACACACAAATACAAAGACAATGACACAGACACAAACACAGACACACACACACACACACACACACACACACAGACAGGCACGCGCGCGCACACACACACAAACACACACACACACAAACACACACAGTTCTTCACACACACAGGACTCACAAATGCTGGCCTTAGTCTAGCTGCACACTATCCCGTCATTTGCCTCTTCTCTATTTAACAGAACAGTTCAAGTTTATCAAGGCTGAGTGTCTGATAAAAGTCCCTTTTGTTTCCTCTGCCATGACTGCTACAGTACTGCATTAAAGACTCTTAACACTTGGTATCGAGGAACGGGCAGCGTGAGAACACTCAGGAGTAATGAACGTTGCTTTCCGTAGGCTTTAGAAAGTCCTACCCTCTCTGTGTGGGATCATGGACCCATGAACTCATTTGTGAGGTCAACCGATCGTTGTCATTCTGTAAACACTTCCGTACAGGTCTACGACGTCATTAAGCAAAAGCGTGAGATCACACGCATTTTGAAAAGTGACGCAACAGATGAAGTGATGTTTCGGCGGGGTACATGAAAGTTAAAAAAAAAAAAAAAAGAAAAGGAAAAAGCCTTTATTACGTTAGAGGATCTTCCGTGAGGCCAGAGAAGGGAGACGTAAAGTGGAGGCACGTAAGAAGTCGTAATGAGGTCATTATGATGTCACAGACATGGAACTGTGATGTAACATTTCTTACCCGAGCTCCTTTGGCGGGGAAACACTGGCAAACGCTGCAGTCTCTGCCCCCGCACTCCTCAAACTTGTCCCCCTGAGAACATACAAAGAAAATCAGTGACCTTTACCAAAGTGCAATCAAAACTGAACATGCATTCAGTTCCCTATGCTCTGATGTCAGGCTTCAAGACTGCAAAGGGAGATAAAGTCTCTGTTTTCAAACAGTCCTAAGCTACAATCACAATGAATAGGATCTCTCTTTTATTGCTTATGACAAAGTGAACTGTCTTCACATTGTCAGACCTGACATAATCAAGACATTGTTATGAGGGTAGTATGGAAAGTGAACAAAACATTTAAGCACGCTATATTCTAATCTCTGTTTGACTAAGAGTGTTGGGAATATCGTCTGGGAACGGTGGCAGACATAACCAGTGAGGAGACTGGTCCACTGTCTAAAAGACAAAACCCATGGAAGAGAGAGAGTCAAACCCGGGGCCTCAAAGTTGCAATAACAAGAATATGAACAGAAAGACACGGTGAATGTGAGTGTGATGTGGAATGAGAGCTAAGTGAGAGAGCGGGAGAGAGAGAGAGAGAGAGAGAGAGAGAGAGAGAGAGAGAGAGAGAGAGAGAGAGAGAGAGAGAGGGAGAAATAGAGAGAGAGGGAGAGAGAGGGAGAGAGAGAGAGAGCGGGAGAGAGAGAGAGGGAGAAAGAGAGAGAGGGAGAGAGAGGGAGAGAGAGAGAGAGCGGGAGAGAGAGAGAGGGAGAAAGAGAGAGAAAGAGAGGGAGAGAGAGAGAGAGAGGGAGGAAGAGAGAGAGAGAGAGGGAGAAAGAGAGAGAAAGAGAGAGAGAGAGAGAGAGAAAGAGAGGGGGAGAGAGAGAGAGAGAGAGAGAGGGGGAGAAAGAGAGAGAAAGAGAGAGAGAGAGACAGAGAAAGAGAGGGAGAGAGAGTGAGAGAGAGAGAGAGAGAGAGAGAGAGAGGAAGAGAGAGAGAGAGAGGGAGAAAGAGAGAGAAAGAGAGAGAGAGAGACAGAGAAAGAGAGGGAGAGAGAGTGAGAGAGAGAGAGAGAGAGAGAGAGAGAGAGAGGAAGAGAGAGAGAGAGGGAGAAAGAGAGAGAGAGAGAGAGAGAGAGAGAAAGAGAGAGAGAGAGAGAGAGAGAGAGAGAGAAAGAGAGGGGGAGAGAGAGAGAGAGAGAGAGAGAGAGAGAGAAAGAGAGAGAGAGAGAGAGAGAGAGAGAGCGAGAGAGAGAGAGAGGAGATAGGGTCACAGGGTTGTTGTGTCTTTCGTTTGCTGTTCTGTAGGTAATGAGAGAAGCCTACATCTGATAACCAGAGCCTCCAATCATTCTCAATTCTTCCAGAGCCACAGATACACACACACACACACACACACACACACACACACACACACGTGCGCGCACACAGACATTTGTACACTTGCACGTGCATACCTGCACACGCGCACACAGAAATACGCTGATACGCACATGCACAAACATACGTGCATGCTTGCACACACACTTGCATGCACACACACGCACATGCATACACATACGCGCGTACGCACACACACACACACACACACACACACACACACACATAAACACCAAAGCAATCCAACTGTAAAACGTCTCCCTGTCTGAACCTAAACTGATCTATCCGACAAGGATATTTAAAAGCTTGGCTTTTTTTTTTTTTAAATGACATCCCATAGCATCTTTCGCAGGAAGGAGTGAATGCATACGAGGCGGCGGTTTGGCCCGTCTGAATCTGGGCCTCGTGGCGCCCACTGTATCCGACGAAAAGGTCATAAGTTACGACACCAGCCCCCTAGAATCTCAGCGATCATAACCGACGGAATGCATCGCATTTCTATCGAAACAATTATGTATATAAATGTTGTCTTCTCGAGAAAAAAGCGTTGTGACGTGGGAGTGGCAAAGCGTGAAAAAGGCGGTGAAAAAAATGCAAAATATTTCTACAGGTCGTGTCACGGCATAAAAATAATCGAATGCAACTGTCTAATGATTATCCAAATACCGAGAGAGTGAAACGACACCTTTTCCGCCTACCTGTAGACGCGCGAACGAAAACTCGCATCGAATGTTTCTAAGCACGGTGTGACACGGATAGAACGTTTAGTTTGAACTGAAAAAACAATCGAAATAAAAGAGCTATTAAGGCCCTGGAGTGGAACGGGGTGAATCAAAACAGAGATGGTGAAAAAAAAAGAAAAGACACAGGTGGCAGAGCAGCCAAACGCACATCTGAACCACTCTCAGACCCCCAGCCTAACACAAAACAAATGACATAGAACAGATCAGTTATATATGTGGAAAGTTACATATGTGAACAAGCACACATGCATGCCCCTGCTCTCTTTTCTTTCTCTCTCTCTCTCTCTCTCTCTCAAACATACACACACATAAGCAGATAAACACACACACACACACACACTGTATACTTAGACGTATAGTAATTATTGCTAAGCAGGCTGAATTCAGCTGAAAGCAAGAATGAAAACAAAAGATTCCACATGATGAGACTGAAAGAGTCAGCTTGTCTGCTACATTGATCCTATATACACACACACACGCACGCAAGCACACACACACGCACACGTGCGCACACGCACACACACACACACACACACACACACACACACACACTATAAGAGTCATGTCCTTTCTTCAGGAGGGACCACGGAGCAGGACAGAAGTGCGGCGTAACAGAAGGTTCTTTAATGAAAAAAGGAGTCAGGTACAAATGGGGTTACCAGGGGACCAGGACTAAAAGCAAACTGGGTTACCAGGGGACCAGGACTAGACACAAAACAGAACACGATGAACAAACAGAACGCTTGGGTATGGTAATGGGATACCAGGGGGACCAAGTGGAATTGAGAACGGTGACGGTCATGAGGCGGCTTAGAAAACACACGGAGAGTGTAGACTTTGCGGGGATCTGCTCCGACAGTAGGGTTTAAAAAGACAGAGGGGAGTGAGAGTGAAAGCAGGTGAGAGGGATGAAGAGCGATCAGGCCGGTGATTAGTAAACCGCCGACGCCGAGCGCTGAACGGCTGAGACCGACGAGGGAGGAGACGAGGTCGTAACACCTTTTTATGATCTTACAGTAAAACAGAGATGATCACACAGAGATGATGAAGAAAAGACACAGAGATGATGAAGAAAAGACACAGAGATGATGAGGAAAAGACACAGAGATGATGAAGAAAAGACACAGAGATGATGAAGAAAAGACACAGAGATGATGACACAGAGATGATGAGGAAAACACACAGAGATGATCACACAGAGATGATGAAGAAAAGACACAGAGATGATGACACAGAGATGATGAGGAAAACACACAGAGATGATCACACAGAGATGATGAAGAAAAGACACAGAGATGATGACACAGAGATGATGAGGAAAACACACAGAGATGATGAGGAAAACACACAGAGATGATGACACAGAGATGATGAGGAAAAGACACAGAGATGATTACACAGAGATGATGAAGAAAAGACACAGAGATGATGAGGAAAACACACAGAGATGATGAGGAAAACACACAGAAATGATGAGGAAAAGACACAGAGATGATTAAGAAAAGACACAGAGATGATGACACAGAGATGATGAGGAGAACACACAGAGATGATGAGGATAAGACACAGAGATGATGACACAGAGATGATGAAGAAAAGACACAGAGATGATGAAGATAAGACACAGGCAGTGGAGTGGCAGAACTCAGAGGAAACACACATTTTAGCAAATCACTTTCAAACACTGAGCCCAAAACACAACAAATGTAGAACAGGTAATATAACATGCATGGAAAGTTATTTATGTGCAGAAGCACACACATACGATCTCTCTCTCTCTCTCTCTCTCACACACACACACACACAGACACACACACTCACACACACGTGCGTGTACGGAGCATAAACATATATTATTGTTGATATAATTAACTTAATGATTTGAAGAGATTTTTTATGACATCAGCCCTGAGGGTTTGGAGATAGTAACGGTTGATTGGCTGGCTGGGCGATGAGCGTGTACGCACGCCTCATTCACTCATCCAGTAAGATGCGAGAGATTAGAGTACAGGGGTACAGGGGCAGACGCATGACTGACAGACACGCTTCTCCTCCTCTCAGCTCCTTATTCATTCCCTTCTCCTCTCCTCTTCTCTCATACCATCATCTCTCTCTACCTTCGCCGTGACCTCGTATCCTCTCCTCTCCTCTCCTCTCCTCTCCACACCTCTCCTCACTTCTCCTCTCACCTTAATGTGTTTATGCATCTATGCAAGTGCGTGCATATACACAAAACATGTAAAAACACAATCTACACCTAAGCGACTGAGGGAGCAACAGAAACCCCCCCCCCAAAAAAAACAACAAGCTCACACAGAATAGTTACTGATGTAAATAAATTCCTTCTGGGTGTTTGTGAACTCTGTACCCCACGGTATATAATCGTCCACTCACTGTGGCTCAGCTTTTAAGAAGATCATTCAACCAGTTCAGAAAACAAATTACCTTAACAAGTCTGAAAATGCCTGTTCTATAACGTGTTTGCCTTGCACTGATCCATTCTGACAATGTTTTTTTTTTTTTTTTAAAGAAATTCTAGCTGCGGTAGCAACCACCTTAACCACCAGGAGTCTGTGGGTATTTTCAGACACTCTGATGACTTTGGCGTGATCTGATATTGTTGTCAATGTGAACAAATGTAGACAGCGTCACATGACTTTTTTTGTATTCAGCTACAGCTATCTAAGTGGTACATATTTCATGAATTTACTTTTTTTGTAAAAACAAATACAAATGTAAGTAACAAATGAGTGCTTGAAATGAATATGGATGTGAACAAACAGCAGAGGGGGAAAGTACACTTGAATAGAACAGACCTGCGACACAAATCAGTCCAACATTGCAACATAGCAACCTAGCAGGGACATAAAACACACACACACACACACAAATATTGTAGTTCGCTGGGTGAGTTGGAAATGAACAGAGATTTAAAGTGTGGATCCAGAAAATTGCTATAGAGAAAGCAGAACGCAAAGAACTGGCCCAAAACGGATGAAGAAAGAAAAAACAGGCTTTGTTAAACAAATGTAACTGAAACGCAGAGATTGAGGAGACCTACGAAAAAAAAACGTAAGACGTTTGAAAATGTTTGCTGAGATGCGAGTTTGACCTGTGGTGCATTTGAACTGAGATGTATGTTGGACCTTGAACGAGCGAACTCGTGCCCCTTCTTGACAAGAACAGACTACAAAAAACAACAGACACAGTCTAAGTGACAAATCACCAACAAAAGCCAGGCCCTGATCTGGGATCTGCTGTTTCACTATTGCCTTTATTTTTTTTTTTATAACATGTATCTTCATGCATAAAGGTGCAAAGGTGAGGTCTAAGATTAAACCCTTCAGTAAATCAAACAGGACCTTTTTTTTTTGGTATTTACAGCCAAATGGTAACTTACGAATGCTTTAAAAGCACACCAGGGGGGTTGGGGCGGGGGGGGGGGGGGGGGGGTAACAAACATGGCTTGAGTGGCAGGGTAAACAAGGGGCAGTTGACCGGACCTCTACATCCAGACCAGACGCATGGCCAACCTGGTTAAGCTGTGACCAGCTGTTTATCATTAATCTGCAAAACAGGCTACCGGAAAGCTCCGGAAGACACGGTACCACAGTCTGGCGGCAGCCTCTTAAACATCAAAAGCTAACCAGCTTTGGAGACGCGTCATGTGATCTTCCGCCGGACACGGCACAAAGCACGCCGCTGGATTCTTTGAATGGCTACGATTATTGTTCCCCGAGTTATGTCAAAAAAAAAAAATGAACCTGAACAAGTCCTTTTGAAGAGAGGGATTTCATGTTAAAAAAAAAAAATAATATCGCTGGTTTTCCATACAGAGAAGCTTAGACTGATGAACGGAGAGAAAGAGTATGAGTTAGCTGGTGACTGATTTGCTAACGGGTTGTCTCTGTAGGGCACTTGAGCATCGGGGGGGGGCGGGGGGGGGCAAAGTCTGCATTTGTGGACCAGGAAAAAAAAGATCCGAGCTTTCACTTAATATATCACAGAATTTTAACATTTTAACACGAATCTCTGCTTCTGACTGACAGTCAGCTCGTAACTCTCTCTCCTTCTTTCGACTCTTTCTTTTTCTCTTTCTTTCTCTCTCTCTCCTCCTCCTCCTCCTCAACCTCCTCCTCCTACTTTGTCTCATTGCTGTGATACTTTTTCTGTCTCCCTTTCTATTTACATATCTTTCCCCCCCATCACAGAATTCTTTCCGTACCTGTGTTACCATTCCTCTGTTCCTCTTTTGAGAAAGACTACAATACAACAGGATGTAGCCTAGACAAAGCATGCACACCAACAGACACAATGTTTTTTCTCCTCGATTTGCGTTTCCCTGTTTATTTTACTATATGCTCTCTGAGTGGTGATACTGTGGTATTTGGTCTAACTTTCTCCTCAACTTTCAAAGCGATAAACATTCCTGTGTACAAGCGAATGAACTGTAAACAAGGGTTAGCCAGGGGTGTGTGTGTGTGTGTGTGTGTGTGTGTGTGTGTGTGCAGGAATGGGAGTAAAGACAGGATGAGAACAGTCTCTCTTTTTAAAAGAAAGAGTCTTAACCTAATGCCTCTCATTATAATGATGAAGTACTCCTGCCCATGTCAATATGTGTGTGCGCGCGCGCGTGTGTGTGTGTGTGTGTGTGAGAGAGAGAGTGAGAGAAGGAGAGAGTGTGAATGGAATAGTATAAGTGCCTCCAGTTCTTGGTATGTGCAAGATGTGTGAGTTCACTACGTAAATACATGCCTGTGTGTATGGTGAGTGTGTGCATGCATATGTGTGTGTGTGTGTGTGTGTGTGTGTGTGTGTGCATGTGTGTTTGTACGTGTGTGTATATGTGTGTGTGTATGTCTCTATGTGACTGACAGCATCTGTATTGTGACAGCCGGTCATTTCAGTTCAGGTTTACAACCCTAAGTACTGACTGACTCTTCACAGGCTCAGACAGAAGTCCTGAGGCTCTTACACACACACACACACACACACACACACACGTATATCTTCTCTCTCCTCTATCCTCTCTCTTCTCCCCTCCTGACTCTCAACCCTTCATCTTTTCCCATCTCTATTTACTCTGCTGCACACTCTGGTCTTGTTGTGATGTTTACATGGACCGGGTAGATGTCTTCATTCCGTTGTTGTTCCGTAAGGGCATGGTTAGGCAGCCATGTAAAATATGCTTTCTTATCTACCGTGTGATTCACCAGCACACTTTCTGTCACGTTTTCTCTCTCTCTCTCTCTCTAGTTCTCTTATCTATATGCTTGGTCTGCAATCTCTCCCTCTCTATGTTCTCCTCACCATCGCTGAAAGAAAAATGCAGGATATCGACTGCCATCTGCCCTCATATGGAATGTGCTGTATCCATCTTCCAATTCAGACCTGAAGATGCAGCCAGATAAATGCCACCGACAAAAAAAGGCCCTGGCTCAACTTCTGTAAATTAATCAATTTAATCTTAGCGAAGCCACTAATGATGCATGAAAAATGCCTGCGTAAATTTGAAAGTTGAAAACCCCTGACCGCCAACACCCCCCCCCCCCCCCAAAAAAAACCCATAAAAAATAATTAACCGACGTGACCTCCGTACCTTCCTATTTCTGCCCCCCCCCCCCCCCCCCCCCCCCAAAAAAACGTTTTGTACATCTACCTCTCCTCTTCCCTACCCCTGTCTTCTCTATCCCCACGCTACCCCTGGGGCAAATGGGGGTATAATGGGTGTATTGGATTCCCTGATCCCATATACCTTCATACCTCCTTTGGCTCATGAAACAGACGACTTCAAAGGTTTCTCCATCTGACTGAAACCTCAGAGACCAAAGACAGGGCGGCTGGACCGATATCCTGCTCTGATTAGAACTCGCAGTCGATCTCCCTCTTGTGAAACACTAGCTTGAGTCCCCTGAACGAGCGAAATCCGACTAAAACTTCCACTCCGTCTGGCGCTCTGTTTCCCCCTCTAGAACGTTTTCTTCTTGGTTGGAAGCGGGTCGAGATGCTCTAGCTGACAATCTAGAACGTTCTGCGGCTAAAATCCGCAGAGTTGATTATGTGACGAGATGTCGAACGATAATGAACGGTGGAAGGTCCCGTAAAAATCTCCCCCGAATTCAGCGCGACCTCTGGACGTTTCGCAAACAAATTCGGTGGAATTTAATCTGAATTAATCTGAAGTCAAAACAAAATATAAGTGTTCTAAAACTTTAGCATGAATGAAATGAACTCAGATTATACTTGCTCATTTAAGTGGAAAGATTAAAGTGTAAACTCACCCCCAGTACTGTCTGTCTGGTAACATGTTCAGTCAAAATCCACCTAGAGAGAGAGAGAGAGAGAGAGAGAGAGAGAGAGAGAGAGAGAGAGAGAGAGATGAGGGAGATGAGGGAGGATTTGACTGAGTTGATTTAAAATAGCTTTTCACGGCTCTGGTGGCATAGAAGAATAAGCAAGTAAAAGACAATTACTTTACCCTTCATTTAATTATTACGTTAGGACAATGCTATAATTACCCATTTGTAAACACACAAACAAGTTAACAAATTATACTAAAACAAGAGTTGCACGACAGTACATTTGTCTGAAAACACACCATCGTTAAGGGACATTAAAGGCTACGATATACCAGCATGTTCACTAGTGTTTCTTTAAGACTATAATTGTTGTAAATTAGGGGGAAAATGGTGCATATTTATGCACCTAAGCGTTCTTTGCAAGACGCACAGTTAGGTATACATTGCAAATCACACAGTTTTCCACTGGGCAAGGATTAAGGCAACATATAAAACAACTCCTGTGTGGTGATATTACTTAGACATGGACAAACACCTGTGACGAAATAAGGATTATATTTTTATTCCGGTCTCAAAAAACAAAAACAAGCATATTGTCTTGCCTATTTAGCACGCAACGAGACTATTGGATGTGCCGCCTGTCTTATTCAAAGGGATAATTAAGCTTGCTTTTGTTAAGTCTGTCTCCGTCTCTCGGTCACCCTCCGCCAAACAGCGAACGATAAACTGCAAAACAACTCAACGACCAGGATCATTTAAGTCTCATTTACCAAATAAACAAACATTTTTTGCTTCTCTTTTCTTGTGTCTTTACTGAAAATGAACTGAAACCTGGTGTGAGTTTTGTGTGCTGTTGTTAACAGATACAGTCGTTACGGCAAAGGCCCTCCGCGGGGGACTCTTATGGTGACTGGGAATTCGGAGACTTACAACTCTACCCAGGCCTTGAACAGTAAAATATCCAAGAGAAATCTGGATCTGTTTGAAGGAAAATTTGTTACTGTGGAATGCTTGGGATTGTGCATCGCATGTTATGGGACAGAGGTAACCCACCAGAGAGGGAAGTAGACCCAGGTTATCCAACATCTGCGTGTCATCTCCTTCGCCACTCAGGGCGTGTCCTGACTTTAAACCCACCCCACAATCTCTGCTCTGCTTCTGATTGGTGGGGGCTATGATGCTCCACCCCTTGACCTCCTGAATGACACCTCTCCTGAAGACAACATACATAGATAAGTCAATGGCACATGTGAGAAAAAAGGAGAATAAACTGAAAAGACTATGGATGAATGTATGGGTGGATGTATGAAGGACAGATGGATAGATCTGGATGGATGGGTGGATGTTACGCCCAGGCAGACTGATGGACAATGAAATAGACATAGAAAGGGTATTTTATTAATATGGCGCACTCTTGACCTCTTTCACATACACTGCTCAGTTACGTGAATCAGCATATGAAGCAGAGACAGTGAGAGAGAGTGAGGAGAGAGAGAGTGAGTGAGGAGATAGAGAGAGAAAGAGAGAGAGGGGGAGTG
Organism: Chanos chanos; assembly: GCF_902362185.1. Classification (NCBI taxonomy): domain Eukaryota; kingdom Metazoa; phylum Chordata; class Actinopteri; order Gonorynchiformes; family Chanidae; genus Chanos; species Chanos chanos. Next base: position 9,429,401 of record NC_044500.1, on the reverse strand, counting down.
AGAGAGAGAGAGAGAGTTAGAAAGAGAGAGAGTGAGGAGAGAGAGAGAGAGAGAGAGTGAGTGAGGAGAGAGACAGAGAAAGAGAGAGAGGGAGAGAGAGAGAGAGAGAGAGAGAGAGAGAGAGAGAGAGAGAGAAGCATAGTGAATAAATCCATCGTCTGAGGCCTCTTTCTGCATCACTACTTCTCGCGGACACACTGCAGCTGAGATAAAGCTCATGTAGGCTCCGGTTCGTTTTTAAGCCATCACGCTCCGGCTCTAACGTGCTCCCGTCAGACTTCAGAGGAAGCCAGATGAGCAGCAGTACGTCTGGACTGACAAATCTTCATCTCATAATTTACAAAACATTCCATACATTGGATAATGGCAATGGTCTATCTGGTCTACCTCTCCTGACCGAAGATCTCAGTGTTTCACTGCCATACACACCAATAATAAACTTAACATTCCCTCTCCAGCTGTGCGTAATTACAAACAGAGTGTCCACTTACTTTTACGGTGATTGGTACAATTACTATTCTACAACTACTGAAAAAGCAAGTTAGTTTCTGACTTAGCCACCAAAATGAAAATAATAATTTTCGACTTCAAATGGTAGAATATTGATTAAACGCGCATGAGGTACACAATTTGCCAACCAATCATGCGCTAGATGTTGAAATGAACGGCAGTTGCTAGCAACATATAAAATGCTCTTTTGCACTGTACAACACGTTTTAGATAGACAAGAAAGATTGTGTCAAAAAGGGAGCGAAAAGTCCTAGCATACGGCAGCCGTTATTATACATATTATACTGGATAATGATACTGAGTTTCTGCATAAAACATGATATATATAGCAAAATGAATGTGACATACATATTCCATATTTCACTTACGGGAAGTGATAACGATAACACAAGCTAAATGTGTACTGAAGACTAATAACATTGAGTAAACTTATTAAAAACAGGTTTGCAACGTATACAAGGTGCACAACTGGATTTTCAGTGGAAATTAAAACAATCATGTTGGCAGTGTCAGTTACATCGACAGGCACACTACACTTCAGACTGAAGCAAGTTCAAGTCCGAAACAGCAACCACAGGTCTCGATTCAAGGTATCACTCTACAGTCGAACCGCCATTTCATCACTTACCTGCTTTCAGTACTCTTGTGAGCTATAATGTCCTCATTTCAACACGGAAAGTATGACAAACACAGAGATGAAGTAACAAACCAAAAACTTTAACGCAAACACGAGAAGTGACAGAACGCTGTGGAGCGTCTGGCTGCAGGCTGAGCGACCCTTAATTATCATAATACACGCGCATGAGAATTTGACGCAGCTCAAATAAATAGCATTGTCATGGAGATATACT
>NC_044500.1:9383040-9423040 GCF_902362185.1 Chanos chanos | reverse complement strand
GCTGTCAATAGCCCAACGACTGGCTACATGCTGCTGTAGGCGGCCACGTGCAGTTGTGATGTCACAAACACACGGAAATTAAGAACGGGCTGCAGAAAGGCTTGTTTTCTTCACATAGATCATACAGCCGTAGGAGGACAATGCATGTTTTCACACTTTGACAATGTTTCCATAGCACATTCATCTCAATGAATTCAAGAGGGCAAGAAAAATGGTGATCTCCATTCTATGGCACCTTTAATGCACTACCTTAGGGGGTACTATACGACACTAGGTGGAACAAACTTGCGCTGCTGTCTGTCAAAATAAATGAAAGAAACCTAGCCTTATGCATTTCGGGGGTTTTGTTGCTTTTTGCCTGTTGTATCAAACTCATGCTGAACCATGATGTCCAAACTGTGGTGTGAACCGAACCGTGACTTCTGTGTACCGTTACACCCCCATGGAACAGGATTGTGAATTTCTTCACAACCTGCCCCTAACTTGTAATTTGTTGAGTAGGGAGCTATAGTGCACTGAGGGCTCTAGACCATGCCATTACGCAGAGCAGGTAGTGGAGAACAAGTCTGGTGTAGGTTACCTATCACGTTTAACCAGAGGTGTCCTGAAATACCCACCTCGATCTTGATTGACCAAAGTCACCCATATGGTTCTCCAGTAGACCCTGTTTTAACAGGGGGTCCAGGATCATGACAGGTGCTGCCTGTCAGTCTGCCATCTTGGTCACGGCTCAACAGGTAATGATAAGAAGCTGAGAATATGGCTGTATCTCCACCGCTAAAAATTCACAAGTACAGTCTCAAGAGAGGATCTGATGTGTTAAACTGCAGCATCAGAAGGAGACAGGGTTACGGGATTAGGACCTTTCAGAAGAAACACAACTCAAACGGGTACTGAGATGCAGCCAACTGTTCCCCCATGCCTTCATGGTGAGGGCCATTTGGTGGCTGTGAATTTCCTGGCTTGACCAGCAAAGACTGGGCAGCGAGACCACTTGAACGTAACAAAATAACCTTCTCAAGTCTAGCAGATCGAAATGTACGGACATTCAGTGCTTCTCCATTCACAGTCCCGTCTTCGCATTGTATTATTCAGAGTGATTGTGCAGCTATACAATGTGGATGAGATAGGATGAGATTTTTTTTTAATCTCTCTCCTTCTGAAACCCTGCAGTCCAATCACGGAGCTTTACGCGAGCTTGCAAAATCTGCTGGTGCCACTGGACAGTTGTGTCTCATGAAACTCCCTCCTTTGCCTCACGTTAAGTTGTGTTGTTACCATATTCAACTACACGAAATACTAATAACAGGGGGAGTTATGTGCCAAACAGCCACGTCCAAGTCCGTAGTCCGATGGAACTGCCTGAAAATATCCGAGCAACCAAGTTTCAAATTCATACCGCAGTTCTGCTGTCCACCCTTGCAATATAAATAATGACATTTATATATATATTTGTATTGTCTGTTAATGTGTTGAAAAGTAATTGCCTTCCCAAAGGAGGTAGACTTATGGTCTACTGAGGAAAAACCTGGAGTCTGATGTGCTTGTCTGTGCCTGTTCAGTCGATCAGCGGCGCAGAGTTAAATACAAGGCTATTTTGGGAATGATGAACTTTGCGCACTACCTCTGCCAGTTGGACCCGACGTTCTTTAACGGATCCTGAACTTCCTTCAAAGTTCATCAAAGTGCATGATGGGTGTGGCATGACAGAGATGATGATCACATTGTTTGATGAGGAGTTTTATGGTTGTTCTTTTTATCTAAAGTTTGGAAGGTGAAGACCATCTGGGTCTGGGTGCATTTTACTCAAGTGATGGCAAACGTTTAGCTCAGATGCTAACAAAAGAAGGTGGCTAGATGCTGAAAGGAGCCACTTGACTATATCATCCCTACCATCTCAGTGGCCTCTGGGAGCTCTTTAAAGGGTCTGAACCCTTGAGGATCAGGAAGAGGTCAGGCACTGCTAGAGGATGCTGTCTTTACAAGTTCTGGAATGAACTGGTGGGTCAGGTGTTTGGAGTCAGGTGTTTGGAGTCTAGGTGTTTTCATAGGAAGCTTAGTCCCAGCATCCTCAGGCTGGCTCAACAAATCTTGTACCCCCCCCCCCCCCAATCCCCACTGACAGTCCACCGAGCACCACACTTGTCCTTAGGTTGAGTCCCTGGTCTGCTAGTCTAGCTCATCTGAAAACCTCAGAGTGAAGCAGATAATAGCTGGTTCAAGACAGTAATGTAGTCAGGCCATAGGATGGCCTGTGAAATAGGAAGGGTTAGTTTGGCTTGTAGTATGTTGAAATGCTGGTCTCTGTTTAGAGACCTGGGAGGTTCCAGGTAATCTCATGGTCCTCAGAGTATGATCTTCACTCTTCACAACAAATATGGCACACAAAAGGTGATCTTCTCCGAATGAGGTGGTTTGAGGTTCATCCTCAGTGTTAGGTGTTGGGCCTCATCTTCCCTGACAAAATTAGGGAAATACAGAGTCATCTCCAGGCTCACCCCACTGATTGTGGAAGCACTTTTAACTAGTGGGTTGTGGTCTCCCTAACACCGAGTTTGAGTTCTCTCAGTTCACACTGAGTTATCCCAGTCCACAGAATCGAATCCCCAATGACAGGGATGAGAGGTTTTGAGTTAAACATTTGACAGTGAAAAAAAAAGAGGAAAAACTGCTCAAGATTCCTATTATTTATATAAATACAATAAGCTAAACTAAAATGAGTTCATTTTGTAAGCCACAACAAAAAAAATCAAACTTACAAGAGTCCTATATTTCAGTGTGGGCAACTGAAGTTGTTGGAAGGTCTTCCATGCTCGTTACAATTACAGAGTGTTTCATTTAAACAAGCAAATGAGTGTTATGCAGTTTCTGTGGAGTACTAACCATTTTATAGACACTGTGTGTAATGGCATAACACTATGCATTAATTTAATGGAGCGGAAATGGAGAAAAATCAGAGGGCACTACAAGCTGTTCCTGAAAAGGAAAACGCACACATTTTGGTTGATGAGCACATCACAAAGTTCGTCGACTACTTTTGCTGCTGTTGACTACGACTAACTTGACACACATTAATAACACTGGACGAAGGAGAAAGGACTTTTTTTTCATCAAAAGATGAAGATTATGAGTAGTAAAAGATGATGTTTAAATCATAAGAGGGGACACTGAGGACATCTGGCTGTGCATCTCTATTGCTTAGTTGCTTCAGCTGTTGCATCTCACATGGTCTTTTGAAATCTGAAGTAGCGCTGAATTTTTGTTTGCTTTTCTAGGGTAAGGATGCAGGCAAATGGGTTTTCGTAGAGGTGTTGTTTGTTACACCATATTCATGAATGATAGAAAAAGACTGATAGAGAGAGTGAGAGAGAAAGAGATAGAGAGAGCGAAAGAGAGAGAGAGAGAGAGAGAGAGAGAGACAGACTGACAGAGAGAGAGAGAGAATGTGTATGCATGTGTGTGTCTGTGTGTGCGTGTGCATGTATGTGTGTGTGTGTTTGTGTGTAATTGCATGCCCGTGCAATAATTCGTTCATGACCGTACTCGTTGGCCCTGTCCGGGACCAGAGTGAAGATATGGAAAAGCTAAAGAGTTGTTGTGAATATTTGGTTTTCATCAGAGCCGGAGCTTTAACTTGGGATTCATTCAAGTATGTGAGCTCTACAAGCACGCTTTGCCTCTCTCATATTTCTGCACTGGTATAAAGCTCTGCATTTTAACCACACATCTTGGCAAATAACCATAGTGGTGCAGGAGGTGCCATGGTTTTAGGTGAAAATAATGGTGTAATGATATTTACATAATGGGTGTTGTGTTTTGTGAGAAACATGTTTTGACAAAATTGAGAATACGGATATTGGACTGCAGAGGTGTCGAATACTGAATGTAGACTGGATCTGTGACAGTGTAAATTGTTAAATAATAAAGCTGTTTTTGATATATAAAGTGTTAAACAATTGCAGCAGTGTTTGCAAGAGTGTGTGTGTGGTTGTGGTTTGCCTTTGTTCACTAGGTTTACACAGCGAGTAAATCAGAGTATGAGAGAGAATAAGTGAAAAAGTAGGATAAGAAACACCTTATGTCTGTGACAAGAACACTGTACAGTTTGCAAAATGGAGCTCATTGATAGCCACTTAGCGTAACAGAGTATTTGTGACGGGAGGTTGGTGTCTATGTGTGTGTGAGTGTGTGTGTGTGTGTGTGTGTGTATGTTTACCTGTCTGAACGTGATTGGTCCTCAATTCACCTGCATACATCTGTGATTCAGAAAGACACTCAGGCGCGCACACACACGCACACACACACACACACTCACACACACACACACACAAATAGGCACACAGACAGACAGTCACACACACACTCACACACACACACACACACACACAAATAGGCACACAGACAGACAGACAGTCACACACACACTCACACACACACACACACACACAGGCATACACAACCTCTCATCTGTGTTTTGGAATTCAAGGAGTTTTGCTCATGGCTTTGAAGTTTCGCTATGCTTTTAAAAGCCCTGTGTATGTGCGTGCGTGCGTGTGTGTGGGGGTGTGTGTGTGTGTGCGTGCGTGTATCACAGAGAGACTGAGGGTTGCATACAGTGTTTAATCATTGTGAGATCTCTCACAAGGCCTCATGTTTTACCCAGTCTGCCTGTGTTTGACAGCCGACACCCAACGCTGGTCCTGCTTAGATGTATATGTGGGTGCGTGTGGGCTCGATAATAATGAAGCAGAACTGTAATACTATACAGAGTGTCTATACCAGGCTGTATAGGTTCAGCACAGACGCATACGAATGAGACTGAAGAGAAATGATCCCGGTGGAGGCACACCGCGCTTCCCCACGGCGCTGCTCCTGAAGGCCCAGAGGTCCTTGACGTTTTCGGGTCTTTCCCTGTTTTAACACAGCTGTTTCAGCAAATCGAGGGCTCGGTAATTACCCGATGAGCTGAATCAGGGGTGAATTAGAGCAGGGAGAGATCTGAAATTCACCGTGGCCTTGGGGCCTTCTGGAGCGGAATCGCAAAAAAACACCAACAGAACGCCACGCATGGCTTCACCCGTTTCGACAGATCGCAGCGACTTCCAAATATAATACATCGAACGAACCAACTCAACTGTGTGAGCGTGTTTGTCATTCTTGCTAATTTCATGCTCAGAAGAGCTTCGTGATTAAACGAAGACGTCTCCTACAAATCTCTCTGCCTCTCTATATGTGTATTTGCCGTTTTTTTTTCGGACAAATTTCTGTCCTGTCTTAAGGCGTCGCATCTTTCTTTGTAGTTTCCTGTCTCGCCTCTTGTCAGCACTCTCTTTCCCTCTTGTTCTCTGTCATCACGTTTTTTCCCCCCCACCCCACCCAATTCCTTCTAGACCTTTCCAGACCACTGTATAATGCAGGTGTGTGCATGCCTGTCTGATGCTGGTGTGTATCTCTCCATCAGTGCCTGTACTCTCATGACCTTTACACCTGTATAGCAATCTGATAAGATACCAATGAAACACACACACACACACACATACTCAGCTATACATATGCATACATTTATACACAGACAGCCTCCCATACAATGGTAATATGCGATGCATGAAGATATTGCTTTTTGGGAATATTCGTTCGAGGTGCCTGCTTATCTGGAATTTTATATGAAATGCTTGGGAGAAGAACATTCTCTGGCAGTTTCTTAAGGATCCATCCGTCAGTTTCTTAGACACCGCTTACCTCATTCTTTGGGTCAGTTATTCTGGCTCTCTGTCTGTTCTCAAACCCACGTCATCGATAAAGTTAAAGCAACTGAGTACTGAGCTCGAGGTGAGAATTTTATATCGGCATTATCCGATAAAGCCGATCGAAACCGCCACTTAAAAAAAAAGCTCTCTTTAAAAGTAGATTTATTTTGACCAGTTCGGACCGTTACATTACAACTTCCTTACATTATATTAAAACCGTTGTGTACATTACAACTTGCTTACATTATAATAAACCCGTCTTGGATAGTCAGTTTGGATAAAAGCTTCTGTTAAATAAATAAACGTGAACATACGGCGTAAAACTTCCACTCATCCTCAGTGCTGACCTGTATGCGGGGCTTGTGCCAATGTGTTGGATTTCATATCGACATTACGGCTGCTGGCTGATTTTAGTTGTCTGTTTGTTGTGTGCTGGCATTAGCGCTTATAATTTTCCACACGCTTGACTTGACTTTTGGAATCGAAAGCACGTCAGAAATAAATGATGCGTGATGAGAGGGTGTCTGATGTATTCCCGTTCTGTTTACTGAATGATTTTTTTTTGGTCGAGAATTACTCCTGCCCTCCTGGCTCAGACCTGAGACGTGTTTTGACTGACTATGGCGTGCATATTTCCAGTCGTCAGGTGGCGGTCGGAGCAGAGACTTTTTTCACTTTCGCCGAAGTAAAAGTGAAGTAATAAAACATGGGCTAATACATGTTTCACTGTTTTATTATGAAAAATCGCACAGACAACCCCCCCCCCCCCCCCCGCCCCCCAGCATGTAAAACTAAGACCGTGCTAAACATGTGATCACAGAGCCATCTGCACCATTTGGGCATGAGAGTACATTACCAGTACGGCTAGTTTGCCTCGGAGGGTAACATCCTATGGCGAACCCAACTTGGATGGCGCCGATCAAATCCCGATTTTCCCACTCGCATGTCAGCCGTATACAGTAAAACAAAAATTCAGCCGTGCATTATTATAAAACACAATATGCTGCTTTTTTTTTTTTTTTTTTTGAGGCGGGGACAACCAGTGAAGTGACGTTTTTACAATGTCTAAATTAAGTCGTAACGCAACTGCGACCATATTTGGTGTCTCTTAAAAGCGTAGGAGGTGGCAGAAACAAGGAGGCTCGTGTTATTAGGTGATCTGAGGGAGTAGATTAAAAATCATTCATCTGATTTCTAATGAAGACTCCCCAGACTTCAAGGACTATCTCCTTCCTTTGGGCACAGGCACCCAGAAAAGATAAAGCAACACCCCAGTTCCAAAACAGATGTGCACCCAACACCATCCACTCTCAAGCAGTCTGAGGAGGAGCAGATCCCGTACCCTTTTAACGTGAATTTGCATGTCCTCTCTGTGAATACGTGACAAGTCATTCTCTAGTTTTCATGATTGTGGTGGTCCATGAATGTGGTTATATGGGAGAATTGAATGTGAAGAGTGTTACTGTACTGTCTACTTTAATGCGTTTATTTAATATATGTTATCTATCCCATTGGCACTGCACAGTGAAATGACCTCTGCAAAGATAGACCCTAGAACAGGGCTATTCAATTAGTTTGGAATGGGGGCCAGTTCATGAAAAGGATCCCAAGTATGGGGCCTGAGAAATATGGCTTGAAATAAGAGTGATTATATTAACAGCTACAGATACAGTGAAATACAACAACATAGCAGTGCATGTATTGTATTTTGTAAATGAATAACAACATCGGTAAATAAATATATTTGCAAATGCATAACAACAGCAACATGGACGGATTTCTCAAGGATGGCTCTAACATCGAGTCTGTCATACAATAGACCAGGCTACTACACTAAGGCGGCTAAACAAATGAATGTTGGGGATAAAAACAAATGCAAGCGAATATGGCAAATTTCGTTTTGAAGTCGGTTGCCAGGTTTCACCGAATTTACAAAGAAAAACACAAAAACCCAGCCGCCATATCTAAACACAATGCTAACAATGCGGAGAACCCACTTTGTTGACTGAACTTTAAATCTTGGGCTACTGTAGAATGTTGGTAACAATAACGTTAAAATACCGTCGGTATCATCCACACTTCACCACCGCGTGAGGTAAGACCAATTGCTGTCTTCATGTCATATCGTTAATGTCATGTTTTGCTCTATGTGCTGAGACCGACCCCATCGTAGTCGCACAGAAGCAACTCGAGCTTTTCAGGAAACGAGCGCTGGAGTTGTAAACTTACGCTCTCGTGCAACCCCTACATCACACACCTCAATAATCAGTCCATGTGAGCTAACCACAGACATTAAGAATTTCACTTATTTAATAAACAGGCGGCGCCCACGTAAGTGCACACAGCTGTAACAAAAACAGTATGCGTTCGTCGCAGAGTAAACACACGGGCCTCGTACAGACAGATGTAAACATGTAGGCTTACCTGTCGGCCATTCACTGTTGAACTGCCTGTTCTCTGAATCAAGTTTTCGTTTTGACGTTAGAGAGAAACATTTTGGCTCACTAACCAGAGTAACGTGTAAGCAAGAGCAGAACCATAGTTACGGAGAGGAGAGCGTGGAGACGTGAGAGCAGAGAGCAGCGTGTGCGTCAGTCAGTCAGTCAGTCAGGGGTGACTTCTTTTTTTTACATCGATTGGTCCGGGACAAACAGGGTTAATTGTGACACAGTGTGGCAGGACAAACAGGGTGGGAAATAATCGTGACACAGGATCAGGAAACATTAAAAACTTCAGTTATTTAATTTTTTTTTTTTTTTTACTAATTACATTTTTTAAGCAACAAGTAGCCTGCTCAGAGTGCCAGTGCAAATTGCCTCGTGGGCCGGAACCACCAATTAAATAGAACGGATTTAGAGTCTCACTTATTTAATAAACAGGCAGCACGCACGTAAGTACACGCAGCTGTAACAAAAACAGTATGCGTTCGTTGCAGAGTAAACACACGGGCCTCACACAGACAGATGTAAACATGTAGGCCTACCTGTCTGCCATTCACTGATGAACTGCCTGTTTTCTGAATCAACTTTCGTTTTAAATGTAAAGAGAAACATTTTGGCTCACTAACCAAACTAATGTGTTAGAAAGAACAGAACCATAGTTACGGATAGGAGAGTGTGGAGACGGATGGGAAATAATTGTGACACAGGATCATACAAGAATTGCAAACTTCAGTTATTACTATATATATATTTTTTTTACTAATTACATTTTTTTTTGAAGCAATTAGTAGCCTGCTCAAAGTGCCAGTACAAATTGCCTCGCGGGCCGGGCCCCGGCCCCAGCCCTGGCCCCAGGGCCCCAGGGCTGGCAATTGAATAGCCCGGCCTTGGGCTTCCCACAGAATGACTACACCTCATAGACAACAGCTCATGGTAGGAAATGATGTCTGAAAATTCAGACATCTGAATAAAAGAAACCCTACCATACGTTTAACTTAATACCACTGCTATAGATTTGTTTGCATTCCATCTTGGGTTTCTTTTGGGCACGTGAGAACGTGTGCATGTGTTTGTGTGTGTGTGTGTGTGTGTGTGTATGTGGGTGTGTGTGTGTGTGTATGTGTGTGTATGTGGGTGTGTGTGTGTGTGTGTGTGTGTGTGTGTGTGTGTGGGGGGGGAGGGTGGTATCTGTGTTTGTGTTTGTGTGTGGGGAGGGTGGTATCGGTGTCTGTGTGTGTGTGTGTGTGTGTGTGTGTGTGTGTGTGTGTGTATACTGTACAAAAAAATGTAGACAGCCACAACGTCTCCTTCACCACCCCCCCCCCCCTCAACCCCCACCCGCACCCACCCGCTACCACTCTTTCTCTCTCTCCCTCTCTCTCTCTTTCTCACTCTATCTCCCTCTCCCTCTCTCTCTCCCTCTCCCTCTCTCTCTCTCTCTCTCTCTCTCTGTCTCCCCTTCAGTTGCATGTCTGGGGAAACCCAAACAACCCGTGTGGACACAGTGTCTATCTGCAAGCATCTCTGCCTGATAGCCGTGTGTCTGCAGCGTACACAAATGCTTTTATTCATAAGAAACATGGAACGGCGCTCTAACAAAGACAGATTCTGTTACCGTAGGAAACAAGGAGAACCCAGCCGCCAGCTCCCAGACTCATGTCTGATCATCTCGCTTCTGTGTTATGTCTGACCTACATAGAAAAAGGGCTACCTAAGATAAGATGGAGGTCTTCCAGTGAGCGAACTCTGACCAGGAAGGTGGTGCCCAGAAAGAGACAGAGAGTGAAAGAGCCCAGTATGTTACAATGTGCCCAACATGGTGCCATGTGTTCTCTTCTCTGATTTCAAGTTTAATGGTAACCCCATCAGTCCACCCAAACTGGACAGAGTTTTCTGGTGGAACTCTGTGCGTGTGTGAAAGTGTTTCCTAGTAGACTTCTGGATGAGCTATATGGTTTGTTATCTGCCTGTTTTGGAAGTCGCTTTGGACAGAAGCATCTGCTAAATGGAGACATGTAAATGTAATGTAATGAATGAGATGTGGTTTTAGAGTGATGATTTCCCTGGTTCACATGTGTTTAGTCACCGTTTAATTGCCTTGTTCGTAAGCCAGTAATAGTTTGTCTGCACCCGGGGCTTTGGGTTTTTTTTCGGTTGATAAAGAAAAGAAAAGACATAACAATTTGGCAATAGGTGAGTTTAAACTCAGGAATCACATTTTGTTTTTGACCGAAAACCCCTCTCAGGCGTAATGTCTGGTAGCTGGGGTTACGAATAGTTACATGAAATCCAATACAAGGCCTGAGACAAGCACACATTCAACAACAGGATTTACTTACTCAGCAGTATTGTATTCTATAGTACATAAACAAATGTCTGGGATGTGTGTGTATGTGTGTGTGTGTGTGTGTGTGTGTGTGTGGTTTCTTTTATTAATACGAATGTTTTCTTTTTCTCAGGGCTGTGTGTGTAGTGGAAAGTCAAGCTGTCACTGTGATGGAATTAAAGGCAGTAAGGTAAGGAACATAAGTCTTCCTGCACTCTTCAAAACGACAATAACTACGTATGTTATTCGCTGTGAATATGTATGACCGCTTTACAATGCCACATAGTGAACTCAGTCTGCGCTAAGGTATGTCTGTCCACTTGGTGGTTTTTCAGCCTTATTACAAAATGTGTCAAAACAACAGACCAGACTGTAAGGGATAATATGGAGTGAACAAGTCGATAGTTGGGCGATTAACCTAGACCGGGCGATGTCAATCCAGCAGTAAATCAAAGTGACTTGCACTTATTCTCCAGCTGTTCTCACAATGTTATAAACTGTTTATTAAAGGCATATTGTACATTTAAGACTTCTACCACAGAATGCAGCTCTGCTCTAAAGATCTGACAATGAGTTTCATGTTGTGCATGGTTAACCCAAATATGACATCGTTAACTTGATTCTAAGCTTTTTTCTTTCTTTTTTTTTTTTTTTTGCCAAGTTGAACACTTTTTTGCTCATTCAAGCCTGATTGCCATTATGTTGTAATTGATATGAATCATATTTACCACTCGATGACCAATCAGAGTTGAGTATTCAACATGGCTGCGGAATGATAACCAATAATCTGTCATCAGTTATGTGTCATGCTGGGGTTTTGGCCTGTATAACTCATTGTGATCAATTTTTCAATGGTATAAAAAAATGTGTCAAATTTTAACTGTTGTGGATAAAAATATGATGCAGGCTGTCTTGATTTCCTGATACCCCTGGTCTGAACTTTCCATTCTCTTCATTCCTGTAATTCATTGTCTAACATGGACTAGCACACAGACATGCTGCCCCCTGTTGGCCATTTGAGGAATTGAAATACTTTCCATTTCAAGAACTTGTACATGCTTTCCTTTATCCTTAGTAAGACACAGGTCCTTAAAGCTGAAACTAGGTCATTTAAACGTTTTAATGCATTAATACATGATTATATAGCATTTAACACATGATACAATGAACCCTTCTATAACTGACTTAGCATCCACAATAGAATGAGTCTTCACACAAATGATTTTTGGTGGAAATGAGCATAAACATTTTTGGGGGCAAAATAAAACAGACAATTCCTCTACCAAACAAAGCAGATAAACTGTCCTGAACCATCACAGTGTGGTCCGCCATTACATTACACTACACTACTTTGTCCAGGCACCTAGGTCTCTTACTCACTAGATTAAGTGACTTTAGATCCACTGTTATTGGGGTAAAGCGCCCATTACAGGAGATCCTTATTCATCTATTAAAAGTGTGTATCTGGGATTATTAGTTCAAGGTCAGATGTAAAAGTGCATTACCGCCCCCTAGTGGTAAACTGAATCCATTGCATTGTCATTTAGAGGTGAGACTTTGCGTGGCTCAAACCAACAGACAAGTACCAACAGCTCTCTTTTTTCCTACTGCCAGGAAAAAACTACACAATGTGTCAATTATTGGATTAAATTAATTAAAGTGGGCGTACACATTTTTTTTTTCAATTCCCTGGCGCTTATTTCTTACAGTTTTGTTTTTTTTTCTTTAGCTTAAGCCTCAGTTCTTGAAACTTGACACCATTTTCTCATGTGCAGAACCTTTGGCTCTTTCATCAAAATCTCCGAGCAGTGGGGATCAGGGTGGAATCCAATATTGGTAGAACGCCTCGTGCAAAGTTCACAACATCCAAACGACTCGGTCAAAATACACAACCGCGATGTCGTGTCAGTAAACGCCGCTGACTCTCTGTTTCGTGCTGGCTTCGAAAAAACAACTGAGTAATTTTTTAACACGATCAGCACCGTACTCATACACCTGCTTTATTTGGACTCATGTTCCCCCAGGGATGAAAAAAACAGTTGGCAGCATGTTGGCACCTAAGTTAAAAATTCAGATCGTTTGACAAAGGACACCTTTGAATAAAAATCAAATATCACTTGAATGACTCGGAGGATTGCCATGATTTAAATGCACTAAACCATCAAAAAGTCAAATAAGACTTGAATGAAGTACCATGATTTTAATGCACCAAACCATCAAAGTAAAATGAGACACTAGTATATATTCTAATAGTTAAAAAAAATTAGTTACAAAGAGAATAAAGATGTGAAATAATATGTAATCAGTAAGTGCATAACAGATAAGACATAACAAATATGTTCTCATCTAGTCACTAACTCACATGTGAACACACAGAGCAGAATATAGTTTGAATATAGTATCACTCAGGTATCTAAATGTAGAATTTAAGTGTGTCTGTGTGTATTTGTGTGTGTGTGGTGTGTGCGTGTGCGTGTGTGTGCGCACGCACGCGTGTGTCCGTGTCAGCGAGTGCACACTGCTTAGCTAACAGTTACTAGGCCTAGGGGAATTATGTAGAATTAACAGGAATTAAGCTTACACTTAACATGCTTTCTCAGACTTGACTGTAATAGCGCATATGAAGGAAACCCATGGGTGGCACAGGAGAGATGTCAGTTCATTGTGACAAGTCTTTGGTTTTAAGTAATTCAGATCATTTTTATTTTTAAATTTGGGTGTATGAAGATGTATGGATCTATGTATGAAGAGAATTTAAGCGAAGAGACTATCTAAACCGACATCTGCTACATCCTATGCAAGGCCAGACTGTGCAGCTTTTGAAGCTGAAAACACTGGAGAACTGGAGAAATTTGTTCTGATTCCATCTGCTGTGTGTATCTGTAGAAGTGATCGAGCGATATAAACTCAATAACGCAGCCTAAGTAAACTATAATATCGTTATTATCACTCAAATTACTTGGTTTGCTTTGGGACGATCGGTGGCCTACATTTGATTAGCGTTACTCATTTTGCTGTAGCGTACACCCATCTCTGAGGATTATTCCTCTTGGAAATTTGAAATATGTTATAAAACGAGTTAAAGAACGTGAGTGCGATTCCGCGTAAATGGCATTCGCTCATGGGAGGCAAAGTAAAACGTATGATTCTTGTATCTAGAGTTTCATTCAGCAGCAGTGTGTGTAAGCCTCTATCTCACAGCACAGATCTCTGAGACCAAGATTCTCCATCTGTTGAAGCAAGCGTTCCAAAGTGAGGCTGTTTCGTGGGTGGTCTTTTTGACGGTTGCTAGAGAATGAGTACGGTCAACCCGCCACCCAGGCGCCGGTGACCCCAGGTGTCACCTTCCTGCCGATGTACACAGTTACGCCGCCGACGCTCAAAGATACAGCGTTGTTATCGGCTACCGTCACGCACCTGTTCCTCTCTGTGCGTCGACGTGGGTGTGTGCGCGTCTGGTCTCTCTGCCGTAGTCAATGGCTTGTATGTAAATGGTGAATGCCGCTGAGTGCGAGCGCTTATTTTTTTTGTTATTGAATTTGACGGTTGAGCGCACGTATGTGTATGTACAACGATCTGTACCCGACAATAAAGAATAATTTTCCCTGCATCACCGTGGAATTTGTTTTAGAAGGTAATCGCGTGGTGAAAAATGTGTAAGTTATCTAGGCCTTTTGGTGGGGCGGGGGGGGATGCTCTTTGTGTGTCAGATGCTGAAATGTTGAAGTTATTTTCCAAATTATGAAACGTTATCTATCCCATTGCTTTGACTGCATCGATTCGCGTTCCGCTGAAGGTGATGTTGTTGAGTGTATGGGTAAAACAGCACAGAACCAAAGAATTTATAGTTGTGTGTATGGGGGGGGGGGGGGGGGGCAGTTATGAAAGCACTGCCGCTCCCGTAGCTCAGACCATGTCGCTTCTTACAGTAATGCACAGATGTTCTGTCCAATGTTTTGAACATGGAAAACCTCTTTGATTTTGACGATTGCTTTGTTCATTGCTGCCTGTGATGCCCCACATGGCCGGACCATCTTTCCGAGACTTGCCGTTTTTATTCCGTTTGTTGTAGTAAGTTAAAATGTGTACATTTTAAAAGGAGTAAATCTCATTTTATTTACGATTTGGCTACAGTCGATAATACAGTTCATCAAAGACACATTCAAAGCTTAGCACCGTTTTGATAATCGGCACTTCGTGTGTCTTATGGATTGCAACGGTTTGTGCCGGTAATTGCAACTGTGCCCTTAAGTGACTCGTCATAACCTTAACCGCAACTGAAAGATCTTAAATCATGACAGTAATGTTGGGTTATACTAGCCAGTTTTGTAGATGTAGCCCAATCATTTAAACAAAATACCTTTCGTCCTGGTAATTACAACCTTACAGTGCATCTGTAACAAGTTAATTAATGATACTGCTGATTTTTTTCACGCATTCTTCTTCATGTCAACTTTTTTTTTTCTCTTTCTTCTTCTTTTTCTTTTTTTTATTCTCTCTCAGGGTGAGCCAGGATATCCCGGGGAGGATGGACTGCCGGGAACTCTGGGATATCCAGGAAATGAAGGTCATCCTGGACCTCCAGGGGAAAAGGTTGACTACTCTGTCTAGCGTTTTGATTGGAGACCGTTACATAGGAAGATCCAAAAGTAGACTAAGACACAAATCTTCAACCTGAAAGTTTGCTTAGACCTTTTTTTCCCCTGATAATCTAGTGTTTCGATGATTTAAGGCTGGACTTGTTCCTATAGCCGATTCTTAATGTCACAGTCTTAATAACTGTTTAATAAAATTTCTTTATAGGGCAACATGGGTTTATTGACTGCTTTATAACATGTCTTTATAGGGGACGTGGGTTTAATAACTGATTAATAACATGTCTTTATAGAGGAATATTGTTTTAAACAACTGTTTAATAACATGTATTTGTAGGGGAACATGGGTTTTCCAGGGCTTACTGGACCTAAAGGCTCAAGGGTATGTGTTCTCTCTCTCTCTCTCTCTCTCTCTCTTTCTATCTCTTTCTCTCTCTTTCTCTTTATGTGTGCGTGCAGATGTATATGTGAATATATGTGTGTAGTGTTAGTAGTAACAACTAATGTGCTCTCTCTTTTGAGTTTAGGGGCCCACTGGGAAACCTGGATTCTATGGACCACCAGGACTGCCAGTAAGAATTTGGGAGCAGTGTCTGTATGCCTGTTTGTGCTTTCGTGTGTGTGTACGAACGTGTGGGTGTGTGTGTTTGTGCACGTATGCATATGTGTGTATATATGTGCGTTTATGTTTGTCTGTCTGTGCTTGTGCGTGTATATATGTGTGTAGCCGTTTTCACATACGCACTACGGACTATAACCGCGCCCGGGTAGAGTGTGCAGGAGGCAGGACATGACGCCAGAAAAACGCAGCTAAAATCACAGCGTTTTGTTTTCAACAAATCGAAAAAAGGCGGACGAGGCTACCGACTTTTGTCTGACGATTTCGGCGTCGGCCCTTACCGACGGAAGTTCCCGAATCTCGCCGTCTCTTCGGTTAGACATTTTCGTTGGCGTCTTCATGTAAATGACTCTTCCTCTTCACCCTCGGATGTTTGTATTCTTCCGGTTTCACGCCAGTCGCATGTTAGAAACGGCATCAACACGCCCACTCGCTCTCTGTGCATGCTCCGGAGTATAAACCGCTCTATTCACACATGGGCCCAGACGAAGAGAAAACGGAGTTTGTACTAGGGGGCTGGTAGAATAAAAGCTGTTTAGAATCTGAGTTGACTGATTCGGACATTTTTGTTCACACATACAGCCCCTCCGGTTAGAACCCCGATTATTTTAGGGTTGCAGTGCATGCGTGAAAGGGGCTTGTGTGTGTCCTGTGCATGTGAGAGTTGCTTCTACATCCTGTCCTGTGTCTCTCCTCTCAGGGTATACCTGGACATGAAGGACCAAGGGGGCCTCCAGGTATCCCAGGATGCAATGGAACAAAGGTAAAAAAAAAAAAAAGACATTCATAAAATGCTCTTGCTGTCTTTGATGAACACTCAGTGAGCCAGCACAAATACACACACACACACACACACGCACACACACGCACATGCACACACACACATTTACACCATATACCCACTATAGATGTGGACTTTCTATTGATCCAAAGATTACACTTAAATACACATTTGTAAAATTAACTGTTTTGATTTGTAGGGTGACCCAGGTTTTCTAGGACGACAAGGGCCGCCTGGACGTTTTGGATACCCAGTGAGTATTACAGACCTGTCTGTCACCTCTGGAACTTACCATCACCACGGCAACTGTCAGTCAGACACTCAAACGTCAGGTGACGCTTGAGGTGACTTCAGGTGACAGCTGTGATGAAATGATAAACCGCTGCTGTCTGTTCTCTTTCAGGGTCTGCCAGGCGTACCTGGGGTTAAGGTGGGTGTCGACACTTGTTTGGGTGGGAATTGTCTTGTGTTTGGAAATTGCTATATTTGTGTGCGACAAGTCCTTCATTACACCCTGTTCTGAAGACGAAACATGAATTAATCTGAAGAATTCATAACCTAATGTCAGTGTTAATGGCTCTGTGTGTGTGTGTGTGTGTGTGTGTGTGTGTGTGTGTGTGTGTGTGTGTGTGTCTGTGTGTGTGTGTGTGTGTGTGTGTGTGTGTGTGTGTGTGTGTGTGTGTGTGTGTAAAGCTGTGTATATCGTTCTGTAATAATTCTCAGTGTTTACCTCATAGGGAGAGACATTTTTCTTCGTAGATGTGATTCCAGTGAAAGGAAACCGTGGGCCACCGGGTATAACCGGAGCCACAGTAAGTCTTCACATCAACACACAACAACCGCAGCGGTCGTCAGCGGTTCACCTGTTATCAGCTAAATCATTTGATCGACTACTCTTTGATATTGTTGTGTGTGTGTGTGTGTGTGTGTGTGTGCGCGTGCGCATGTTTTATAGGCTGTGGTTTTACACGGGAAAGACTCTGATGAGTTTTAATGAGTTTTAATGGCACAGTCGCTCGGGTATGTTCTGTAACCCAAGTCAAAAAATATCCTAAGCCTTTGACTTTAGTGCATGTGTAGCCTGAGCTTTATCTTATGTCCACTGCAAAGTCAGCTTAGGATGTCTTATCACGGACATTATTGTACATGCAAACAGGCCACTATATTAAGCGTAACAGCGCTAAAAAATAACGCTGTTTATTAGAAACGCAGAATATTTTTTTGTAACTCCCATGGCAAAATTCAAAGAGTTTATAAGCCTATTTTGCAGATCGGTACAAACACGAAAAGTTTCAGAAGTCTTCAGACGGACTTTTTAAAACCGGCAGCCAGGTTGCTTTACCATCTAATGTGGCGCTCTGACATCGGTAGCTATTCCTTGTGTTTTAGGGTAAGCCGGGATTTCCAGGGTTGGATGGTGAACCGGGACTAATTGGACCTCAAGGATTTGAGGTAAATACACAATTTTGATTCTTTTTCACCTACTGATGTCTGTCAAATCATTACTCACATCACATATCCTGCCCATCCACTATTTTTGCTGTACATTCAGTCCCTGATGCTGTCAAAATAATTTTTTTCTCTCTCTCTCTCTCTCTCTTTCTCTTTCTGTCTCTCTCTCTCTCTCTCTCTCTCTCTCTCTCTCTCCCTTTCTCTCTTTTTCTGTGTAGGGTCCAGCAGGTTTTCCAGGACTTCCAGGAGAGAAGGTAAGTCACAAATGAACCTCACTCAAAGGCTGGTGTGTGTGTGTGTGTGTGTGCATATGCATGCATGTAAGTATGTAAGTGTTTGTGTGACCTACCTGACAGTGTTGTTTCATTTGCAGGGTCAAGAGGGACGAAGTTCTGGAATACTGGGTCCCGAAGGTCAAAAGGTCAGCATTGCTCCACCACTGTTGTCACATTTGACCCTTTCCTTGCATACGGGTGGAACACACCTGTGTATCTCTCTTCAGTAAACTAAACACTGATTGTGTTTCCATAGGGTGACAGAGGTCCTCCTGGTCCCCCTGGACAGAAAGGCACTAAATTATATGCATCCGGCCCAAGAGAGGCAAGACACACACACACACACACACACACACAAGATGATGCTTTACAAAATCAAGACGACAATGGATAATACTAGCAAATCCAGATCAAAACTTTCAAATGGAGACCAGTGCAACACATACACACACACACACACGCAGTTTCTTTATGGTTACATATACACATGCTTTGTCTAGTGCATATCTATACTCTCATGTCCTCTTTATCTTCACTTCAGGGTGATCCTGGAGATGTTGGAGAACAAGGATCCCCTGGAGCAAATGTAAGTGTACACACACACACACACACACACACACGCACACATACACACACTTGCACGTGCACATGCACTTCCACACACACACAGACACTCACACACACACAGGTGTACACAGACACACACACAAATGTAACCACTTGCAAAGAAAGAAAAAATCAGTTGGAGAGTTGGAGAGCTTTTCAGAATACTCAAAAGTCAATAAATTTGTCCATGTCTTCATATGAATGTTCATTACTTTCTCTCTCTCTCTCTCTCTCTCTCTCTCTCTCTCTTTAGGGTGACCCAGGACCTTTTGGTTTCAAAGGGGAGAAAGGACAGAGAGGAGATCCTGGTGGCCTGGTAACAATGCAAAACGTCCATAGACATAATCAGCTGAATACTCTTACTGGGCTTTGATGAAGTCTCATAGACGATTACATACATGTAGATTCAGCAAATGCAGACCTGTAGAACACATGTGGTCACGTGAGAACTGTAGTCACAGTAACGATGCCTTTCAGGGGAAACCGGGGAAGGAGGGATCACGAGGAGACTTTGGTCGAGAGGTAAGCAGTTTGTCCGGTCCTGCTGATGGTGAAACACTCATGGCAGCAAAACAGTGTGTTGATCTGCAGTTTCATTTGCCCGTGATAGAGCATGCTTTTTCAACCAAAAAAAAAAAAAAAATGAAACACTCTATTTCAAATTAAGTTTTTGTTTTGTTTTGTTTTGTTTTTTTGCTGAAATTTGATTACTGTTTCACTGAAATCTATGCAATTAGTTCAGTTCAGTCACTGTTAGCATGCTGGGGGGGGGGCTTTTGGAAGGATTTGAGCAATAATGTGATTAATTACCAGCTGTCATCAGCTGAAGAGGTAAACAATTAATTTTCCTCCAAAAAACAAAAACAAAACAAAACAACTACAACAACAAAAACATAAGAGATGAAAAAAAACCATCAGTGAGTCACATCACAGCAGTGAGAGAGCACTTGGTTTCCGGGAGCCTGAGACAGTCGTGTAGCATGAGAGGGCAAACACACAGTGAATAAGTCCCTTTCTGTCAGGGTCTTAAGTTCTCTGAGGAGACTACTTTTTTGGATGGGGAGGAGTGAAATGGAGTCCCACGTCCATTTCTGTCTTAACTCCTGCTGAAACATCCTTAACAAACTCATCCCGTGTTGTCTCTACACTTAAATAGCAACTCTTGTTAGAAATATTTAATTTTCTTTTTTGATTTTTCTGTGTCTGCACTCACTAAACCCCCTACTATGTCGAGAGGAGAATGGGTTCCCCATTACGAGTGGTCAGTTCTCTCGAGGTTTCTTCCTGTCTAAGCCCAGTGTGTCTTTCCTTCACCACCATTGCCTTAGACTCAGTTGATTTAATTCTCAGTTCACTATTTCGCTATTTCACTTATCTTGGAGCTTCTTACCAAAGAAAGAAATATTTTTTTTCTATGAGTAGCGGTTTTAGAAGTTGAGCACCTTTAGTCTGAACCACAACTGACAGTTTCAGTTAGCCGACGAATGTCTTACCGTACACAGCCCTGAGCAAAGACATGCTTGTGGAGTCGTGTTCATTTCACGCAAAGTGACAACGTTAGGTGTGAAACAGAAGTCAAGAAATCTTTATAGAAGAACAGACTTCTAATTGACCAGTCAAAATTAAATGCTGAACAGTATTAGAGACTGATAAGAGACTCTTTTTATTTTTCTGAAGATGTTAGTACAATGTTAGTGAATCTCTAAGCCCCTTGATAAAAATAAAAATGATTCCTTGATGAATATGTTGAAGTAAAAATGTTTACAGTTTTGTTTTAGGTTAAGTTTATTAAGTTGTGTGTGTGTGTGTGTGTGTGTGTCTGTGCCTGCCCTTCAGGGCATCAAAGGAGACGTAGGTTTTCCGGGCCCTCCAGGAACTGCTGGATCTCTGGTAAGTTCCACCAATCAACTGACCGATTGGTTAATGGGGCTGTCATTCAGACACCTGTTCTTTTACCCCTGCATCCATCAAACTTTTATCTGCATCTCTCTGTGTGTGTCTGTGTGTGTGTGTGTGCAGGGCTTGCCAGGCGACCCAGGTCCCCCTGGTCCACCAGGAGACGTGAGTGACGATCAGTCAAGCAATCATTATGACTCCAGCATCAACACATAATCGAGGATTATGCTAATCGTTCGCGACAACATCTGTCGCGTCAATCTAACTCGGCGTCATCCTGTTTATCAGAACCGTTCATGCTACGTTTGTTGTCTCGGGTCTCGAGAGTCTGCTCATTTGTTTTTATTTACAATGCGCTGCTGAAAATCTTCTCATTTTTCCTCTTGTCTGTGGTCTCCCTTTCCTTCTTCACACAGTTGTTCGTGATACCAACACCCATCAAAGGGCAGCCTGGCCCCCCCGGCCTCCCAGGGCCCCCTGGATTTCCTGGCCCCCTGGGTAATGTCAAAAATATGCAAATAACTAGAGATTTTAAGTAGCAGACCCAGTTAAACCCAGGAAATTCTCACTGCTCAGTAGTAATCCAGTGTAATTAGAGAGAATGCATTGTCGCCCGCTCGGTCTTGACTGTCAAGCAGTGAAGAGATGTAGAAGTATTCAAAAAAAAAAAAACCTGAATACAAAAACGCAAAACATCCCCATAATATATCACAAAATTACGTGATGGTATCATACTAATAAGGTGCTTTGTGGACGCAGCTGTTGCTTTGTGTTTGATAACAGTGTGAGTCGTGCTCATAAACGGACCTCAGTTTTTATGTCATGCAAACATATGGTAGATGTAGCATTTGCAAAACCATAAGAAATAATAAGCAAAACATACGGTTGATACATTTTTAAAACACTACTTGTGTATTTCCAGGTTTTCCTGGTTTTCCTGGGGAGCCTGGTAAACCAGGTAAAAGAACATTCTCCCTGTTGCTCTCTCTCTCTCTCCCTCTCTCCCTCCCTCTCTCTCTCTCTCCCTCTCTCTCACACACACACACACAAAGAATTAATACTTAGAGAGCAAATTGTCACTGAAATGCAAATTCAACAGACATTGGTTGAATATTCATATATTTGGTTTCTCTCAGGCTCAGCTTTTGAAGGACTTCCTGGGAGGGTTGGTGCTCCTGGACCCATTGGTCCTAAGGGGGAAAAAGGTGATCAGCCACCTATTATTGCTGGCCCGCCGGGGCCAGACGGGTTACCAGGGTTCCCAGGCCCACGAGGTGATCCCGGGCCTAAGGGAAGAGAAGGTAATGCCCTTGTCCACTTTGCTCAACTTCGACTTTAAATATATTTCTATAGAGCTGCTGCTCATGTGTTATACCATCCTGCTGTTGACTCATTTATGTATTCCTCCATCCATCTATCTAAAATGTCAGTCCACTATCTGTTTCTGTTTAATCTTTCAAATCAGGTGGCTTATAAACCAACCAACCAACTAAAACAACTACAACTAAACAACAACAACAACAGCAATAATAATAATAATAATAATAATAATAATAATAATAATAATGATGATAATGATAATAGTAATGATAATAAGCTGTCTCTCTCTCTGTCATGAGAGCAAAGAATAAAAAGTATCATCAGTTTCCTGACAATCTGTTACACTACTGTTCAACAAGAAGGCAGTGAAACAGACGGCAACCAGTGAAAAAAAAAACGACCCAGTCCGCTTCACTGATTTCATCTGTGTCATGATTGTCATCTTTATCATCTTTGTCACCTGCCTCAGATCCCATCCCAGGACCTCAAGGACTGAAGGGTTTTAGGGGACAACCTGGTTCGATCGGAGTGAAGGGCAGAAAGGGAGAACAAGGTAAACACCATGTACCACTGATCCATAACACAGCATCACGCAAAATAAATATATATAGCGTCACGCAAAATATAATATGTAACAGTTCTCACATGCACGCTTAGTGCATAGACACCTAAGTCAGCTATTACACTTGTTACATTACATATTTCGTGGTCATATGGTGTAATACAAAGAAATAAGAAGGAAAACAAAAATGAGTTTCTAAACAAAACAGTCTCTGGAATAATAGTTTGGTTGTTTTCTTTGGCATTATGATTTAACACCTGCACAATTTTTTTGATGTCAGGCTTCCAGAACATCCTCTGATTTTCCTATCTTATGCAACAATTATATTATTTTAAGAATTAATAGATTTTAATATTTTAAGACGCCTAGTACCCTATCAGAAATGCCTGTGAGAAAATTGTGTCTAAATCAACATAAAGTTTTCTATTGCGAATGTATCGCTTGTGATATTAAGACATCTCATCTCA
Source organism: Chanos chanos (assembly GCF_902362185.1). NCBI lineage: Eukaryota > Metazoa > Chordata > Actinopteri > Gonorynchiformes > Chanidae > Chanos > Chanos chanos. Next base: position 9,399,953 of record NC_044500.1, on the reverse strand, counting down.
AAATTACAAAGCGGTGCTACATAGTGCTGAATGAGAGCAAATATTAATGATTACGATTGGTTGTTAGTGCTTAAGTGAAATTATTTGTAATTTTTATTATTGATTTCCCAAGAAATGTTATAAATGACTTCATTAAGCATCATGAAGGTGAAATGTATGTAAAATGTTACCAAACTTCAAACTTTTCCTCAATCCTCGATTTCATTCTTTTGTTAATAGTCACTAATTTCATTCTCTCTCTCTCTCTCTCTCTCTCTCTCTCTCTCTCTCTCTCTCTCTCTCACAACCTCGCACACACAAACAGGAGATAAAGGTGATGCCTGCAAAACTTGTCATCTGGTTCCTGTTCCTCCCTCTCCTCCTGGACCGCCTGGAGACCCTGGGCCATACGGATACCCAGGTACAGTCAGAGAGAGCCAGATGGAAAGAAAGGGAAGAGAGAAAATATGAAAACAAACAAATAAAAAAGCATAAACAAAAGTAAACAAGTTCAGAGAGAGCAAGTGGACAGTCCAGCAGTTTGGAAATATTTGAGTCTGAGATGATCTTTCAAAAGTCTCATGTGTTATAGAGATATACTGGCAACAGCATCACTGCATAAAGGACCACACGCTATACAATGGTCCATAATGCTGTGAAATACATTTTCTAAGCAGGTTTGTTGCAGGCTCTCAGTGCATTCCCTTAGATCTAATGGTTATGGCTGGCAACAGAAAATGACCGATAAAAAAAATTCAGAGAGACAGGGTAAATTTGGTTCTGAGGGATTAACAATTGCGCCCTTTCCTTAGGTCCAAAAGGAGCATTAGGTCCCAAAGGAGACAGGGGTTCAGCAGGTCAAAGAGGTCAAACCGGTGCTGAGGTAGGTTCCTGCTGAGTGATGCAGCATCTATTATATATATATATATACACACATACACACACACACACACACACACACATATATATATATATATATATAAATATATAATATACAGGAAGAAGGAACACGAGAAGCTCAAGAAATACCAAGGGCTCTCTCTCTCTCTCTCTCTCTCTCTCTCTCTCTCTCTCTCTCTCTCTCTCTCTCTCTGTTTCTCTTTGTCCTGCAACCTAGGGTCCTCCTGGACCCCCAGGATTTCCCGGGCTTCCGGGCCCTAAAGGTGACAAAGGCCAAAAATCAGGACCTGGATGCCAAGGAGAATCAGGACCAATGGGGTTTCCAGGGCAGGCGGGACTTAGTGGACTTCCTGGCAGACGTGGACTCCCAGGGCCGAGAGGACCGCCTGGACCTAAGGGCAATCCTGTTAGTGATAAACCGCTCATCACGGCACCAGATCACACAGTTAGACAGAGTGGTTTAAATGTCAAGTTCTAACTTTTTAGTGTAGAGACATGGACAAGAGAGAAGACAGTTGACATTGATTGGCACGTTTGCTGAGCAAGTTTTAGGGCTGTAAGTGTTTTATTTTTTTATTTTTTTATTTTTTTTTTGCAAAATGAACTGAATACCCACTGAAAGTGAAAGTATAATTTTGTGTTAGCGTTGAAAACTCATTCCTGAGACGTGTTTGAAAGAGAGTCTTCCCGTCACTAACCCATAACACACAAATGTATGTTGTAAACATGTTAGAGAGCCTTGTTGGTAAACAACAACAGATTACACCCTCTCAGGGGATGTGTAAAATCCACAAACATTCCTCATGCTAGGAATTTAGGGATGCCCCAGGTAACTGAAAAGGCTCTTAAAATGAGGCTCTGTTATAGTCCCTGTTGATTTTATAAACACATAAAAAGAAAGAAAAGTTTTATGTTTTTTTTCACATATGTCGATTTAAGATATGCTCTTCCTTTTGTGCTTGTTTACAGCCAAAAGAAAAAAAAGTCCTCAAATCACATTCTAATTTTCCAAAGAGACAAGACAGTAAATCACTCTTGGCATCCAAAGTTCCCAAGTCCCAGTGTCTAGTGCTAATCCACTGTAAACCAAGTTCAGCTGAAACACCTCAAAAAGAAAAAAAAAAAATCCAAAAATTCACAAACTTGATAGCTCATTAAAAAAATGTAGAATCATCGGTTACTTTATTTTACCGGTGAGATCAGTTTCCTTAAACAGTTTTTAGTGCATTCTAACATTTTGGGTTTGGACTGTAGGTGTTGTCCGTTGCGCGCACGCGCGCACGTGTGTGTGTGTGTGTGTGTGTTTGCAGTTTTGCTGGTGCTTTACAGGTGCCACTGTGACATTTCGGCTCTTGGTGTCTTTTAGGGACGTCTGGGTCAGAAGGGTGAGCGTGGATTTTCAGGGGTAGGTGGTCTGCCAGGAGAACCTGGACTAAAAGGAAGCATGGGTCGCCCTGAGGTCGGTCCCTCTGGCCCCCGCGGACAGAAGGGAGAGGCAGGGGTGGAGGGACTGCGAGGAAGACCAGGAGATCCAGGTACGAAGAGACAGGATTACTCATAATCAGTATAACATGATGTTTGCATAAATATTCAGAAACAAGTTTGTTTGTTTGTTTGGGTTTTTTTTTTACTCAAACAGCTCATCTCTCATATTGCGTCCTCATTCAAACACTTGAAACATGTGCTTTTATCTGTGCACTGTGTACATACGCTTAGCCTTACCAAATGAACCGCTTACACATGCCTGATAAAAAAGATCAAGGTTTAACTGTCCTCCAGGGCGTCTCAGTTATGTCCCTGTAGCATCAACACATCCATCTGTAGCATCTCACCAAAGGGCTTTCCATTAACAAGTGCACCACCATATGTCTGACATCGTCTCTGTTTGTATTTGCTATGTTATGGCTCATTTACATGTACATTTACACTGATGCATTTACCAGATGTTTTTATCCAAACCAACTTCCATCAGATGCAGAATACAAACCAAGCATATAGCCATTAAGCCATTAAGGAGATCCATACATGTATGCATGTATCTACATGTAATGTATGTGCTAAGAAACTGAAACAGTGATAATGAATTCATGTCTCTGACAGGTCCTAAAGGGGAGGCAGGTTCTGTATACACGACTCCGGGAGATCCAGGACCTCCTGGAAACAGAGGGACAATGGGTGCCCCCGGATACCCAGGTAAGAGCAGACCCGGTGTGTTGTCCTGAAATAATGGCTGTGGTATTGTGCTTTGCGTGCTGGTTCTCCATGTGTGTTTCTGAGCTGGTTGTTGGTGTTGTTTCAGGTGAAACTGGTAAAGCAGGCCCTACTGGGGTACCAGGTTACCCTGGCCCCCCAGGAGAGAAAGGGCTGTCCATACTGGGCCAACCTGGAGAGCCTGGACCTAAAGGTGGGACAAATATGTGTGTGTGTGTGTGTGTGTGTGTGTGTGTGTGTAAGTATTTGTGTTGACAAGTACACAGGTGTGAAATGGGTGATGTGTTAATGTCTTTCTGACTGTTTATGCACATGTGTGTTCACATCCTTTTTCTTCCAGGTGAAAAGGGCTCACCTGGACAAAAAGGACGGAAAAGTTTTGGAGCCAAAGGAAGACCTGGACCATCAGGGCCACCCGGGCTACCAGGGCCCAAGGTAACAACACTGCGATGATCTTAGAATTATCTGCCGTGTGTGTGTGTGTGTGTGTGTTTGTTTGGTCCTTTGTCATTGCGTGTTGTGTGTGCTAAAATACTTGCAGTATCTGACTTTTTTGTTATCGTGCTACCGACAGGGTAATAGAGGGTTGGGGTATCCAGGGCCACCAGGCTGGCCTGGTTCGACCGGTGAGGACGGTTCAGTCGGACCAGCAGGAGTGTCTGGGCCAGCTGGGCCACCTGGACAGGAAGGGAAACCAGGGAGCAATGGGGCACCAGGAATCAGAGGTAAGTCATACACCTATTGACAAACACACACTCACACACACATGCACTCTCTCTCTCTCTCTCTCTCTCTCTCTCTCTCACACAAACTCATATTCATACATACCTCTATACACACACACTCATACCCTCAGTTTGTCTTTAGGCTCCCCTGGCTTGGTTGGTGCTCCTGGGTTGATTGGTGTTCCCGGGTCCTGTACGCCAGGACCATGTGGTGCTCCTGGAGAACCTGGTCTGCTGGGACCCACTGGAAACACAGGTATTCAAAACACACAATAAGACACAGGTAACAAACAACGAAATGGCTAAAACCTACTGTACAACTAAACCTTATTGTTTAGACATGCCCTCTCTCACACAAACATTCTCTCTTTCATGCTCCCTCTCAGGACCACAGGGGCCAAAAGGGCGCCTAGGTGAGCAAGGTGAAGCAGGTGTGGGAAATATAGGCCCCCCAGGTCCATTTGGAACCCCAGGATTTGATGGAAAACCTGGTCCACCCGGGCCAGTTGGACAGAAAGGCCGGCAGGGACAAGGGGGCATACCAGGGCGTCCAGGTAGGGCACGCTCTCTCACACACACACACACACACATAATAAACACACCACGACAATGACGGTGGGGAAAGTTTACGAAGTTGTGGTTATAAATTAGTTCATTAAGGGGGATCTTCTGTTCTGTTTAGGTGAGCATTTGACCCAAAGCGGTTCAGACGTGGGTTCGTTCTTTTTTTCTTGTTCTAACCGGTCTCCACCATTTCAGGTCCACGAGGGGACACGGGGCCCGGTGGAAGACCTGGACCACGTGGGCCGGGTGGATTTCCTGGACCAAAAGGAGCAACTGGACCTAAAGGTAAACACAAGTGGATAAGAAAGATAATGATGATGGTAATGTTGACTATGAAGAAAAAAAGATGAAGGCGAAGAAGAAGAAGAACAAGAAGAAGAAGAAACTGATTATGATGATGATGATGATGATAGTGATGATGATGATGATGATGATGATGATAGTGATGATGATGATAGTGATGATGATGATGATGATGATGATAGTGATGATGATGATGATGATGATGATGGTGATTATGGTGATGGTGATAATGATGGTGATAATGATGGTGATGATCTCTGGTCTGTCCAGGTTCTGTGGGTGTCCATGGTTTCAAGGGTATAGCCGGTGAGAGAGGGCCTCAAGGAGATGCAGGACCTCCTGGACCTCCTGGGCCTAACCTTGAAATCACAGATGTAGGTCTCCCAGGAGACCCTGGATTTCCAGGTCTGTCTTAGACTTGTATGTAGCCTCTGGTCTTAGAAATCTTGAGTCTCACAGATAAAACTCTATAGTTTACGTGCTGTGCTTATTTGTAAACACTAATAAACAAAGGGTTTTATTTATAGAATGATTGGCTCTCATGTATTTGAGTTTAGGTTGTGTCAATCAAACTTGCCAGTCTTAGCCCAACCGTTTTCTATTAAAGTCTTTTGCATCACTCCATAGACAGGAGTTTTAACTTACTAATGTCACTCTAGGCTTGCTTACTATGAGCACTGGCACCTGGCACTCTGTTAAATGCCTCTGTGATGATGTCTGCTGTGAAACGCACGACACAAATAAAACTGAACTGAATCAAATTGAACTGAATCACATTCAGCTTAGCCTCACTCAGTTGGTCAGATTTTCCAGTAACAAAATGAAGGCCGTAGATAAGACTGTGGGCGTTCCCAGAACTGACGTTTAAGTGTTCTAGAACACTGAGATGTTCCGTGTTCTGTGTTTTTCAGGTCTACCAGGCATACCCGGTCCCAAAGGGGACGTCGGGCTGAAGGGTGTCTCAGGAAACCCTGGGAAAACTGGGGCATCAGGATGTCCCGGACCTAAAGGTGAATACCTGCCAATCAAATAATTCCCCCCTGTGTTTTGTCATTAGTTACTCCTCTTTTTCATCCTGTTCCTCATCGTTAGTTATCTCTCTCTATCCCTATAACTAATTTATACTTCAAGACCTAGTTATTCTTTCTCTCTCTCTCTCTCTCTCTCTCTCTCTCTCCCCTTCTATCTCTCTCTGATCAGGTGCTCCTGGTGAACCTGGTGGGAGTGGGTGTCCAGGAAGTCCTGGTTACCGTGGAGATCCTGGAGCCCCAGGAGATATGGGCGTGCCAGGTAACCAAAATGACAGTGTAGATAGACACACTACACAGCAGATACGCACGCAGAGTTACACACACACACATAACATCCTACACACTCACAACACTCATACACAATACATACTCAAACCACAGACTCACACATACACATTCACTCACACAGTCAATGTACAGACAAATGCATGCTCTTGTTACCGTTACCAGGTGAAAAAGGTGTTAAAGGGAGTGCAGGTGAACGAGGACTGTCTGGGACGCCTGGTGCCCCAGGTCCAAATGGACTCAAAGGACAGAAGGGAGAACCCAGCCCCCCGGGACCGGGACCTCCAGGACGTCCCGGGCAAAAGGTGATAAAATCATACATTGCTGACCCCTGATATGCTACTGAGCTCCATCGTCGCGCGGTTAAAAACGTGTTTCATAGCCACTGCTTCGTGTTTCTCTCACTCCGTCACCGTTGTCTCTTTCCGTTCTTTTCTCCCTCGCGCTGTTTGTCAGGGTGAGCCGGGGAGGTCCGGTGAAAAAGGAATAAAGGGCGAGAAAGGTTTGAGAGGCCCGTGTGGTGATCCCGGCCCTAGAGGCTGCACTGGGCCTCCAGGAAGCGACGGGTTTCCGGGAGACAGAGGTATCTGTCCCCTTCTCAATACCTCTCACACGCAGACATGTCACTTTCACATGTATAAGCAAATGAATGAATATGTAATCACCCCTATTACTGACCTTTATTTGTCTTCTTCTCTTCTTCTTCTTCTTCTTCCTCTTCCTCTTCTGCCTCCCTCTCTCTCTCTCTCTCTCTCTCTTTCTCTCTCTCTCATTCTGTCTTTATCTCAGGACCTCCTGGGCTACCTGGAGAGAAGGGGTCTGATGGGTGTCCGGGCCCCCCAGGTCGTCCAGGGCCTAATGGTTGTCCAGGTATGTCATGCATGATGTCAGACAGTGCTTCATTTATGGGATATGTTTTACTCCAGAAGGAGCCTGTGCTCTACCTGTGGTTCCTTCCCATGGGTCCAAACTGGTCTATTTACATTCAAATATTTTTTTAAATTTATTATTATGCTTTTTTTTTTAATTACTATAAAGGAAGAAAAGGAAGAAAAGACACATCTGAGTGTAGACACACATAAGAGGGGAAAGTCAATTATTTTTCAGATTGTTAAGACAGAATTTTACAGGTGTGTTTTTTATACTGAGAATGTAGGTGTTTTTTGTGGTTTTGTATGTGTGCTTGTGTGTGTATGTGTGTGTGTGTGTGTGTGTGTGTGTGTGTGCAGGGGGTGTGTTTCTCTCTAGTAATCCTATATCACATTGTCTTAGGCAGCGGAGGTTTACCTGGCGACCCAGGTCCTCAGGGACCCAGAGGAAACCAGGGTAAAGATGGCATCCCAGGCCCACCCGGAGCAAGAGGAGATATAGGACGTAAGAGTTTTTTTTTTTTTTTTGTTCTCTCCAATACACTTTACTCATTTTCATAATCCCAACATGCATGCACAGAGCATTTTGAACCCACAATCAAGCCACAAACAAAACAATGTAGCCTTGTGACAGCGACGTTTGTAATCTCCGTGATGTGTGATTAGCTTCCCTAAAAACTATGGGCCCTGCAAGTGTTACTTACCGTTCAACAACAGTGAGTGACCACCAGCAGAGTAAAAAATCTGTTTAGTCAGCAGCCGGATAAAAAGTGAGCGGATGTTATTCTGTTCGCCATGAGCGTTCACCATTACAATCACTCAGCTGTGACATGGTGGTTTGTCGTGTCATTTCCTCTTGCAGTTCCAGGGATAGGATTCCCCGGTGTGACAGGCGAGAAAGGACTACCAGGTAAGTGTCACAAACTCTCCCGCTGAGCACGACCAGCACACTCTTATTGTACCTCTCTGGACTCAGCGGGTGTTTCTGTGCCCACAATGTTCAGGTCAGAAAGGGAACATGGGTCCCCCAGGTCCTTTCGGGGATCCCGGTACGATTGGCGACAGAGGTGATACAGGGCCCAAGGGTCCGCCGGGACCACTGGGTTCGTTCGGGGGCCCGGGCCAAGACGGCATGTGTTTCGACGGCGTGAAAGGGGAGCGAGGGCCTGCTGGCTTCACTGGACTTCCGGGTGAGTGTGTATCAACGTGGAGCGCCGGATAAAAGCTCCTTTCTTCACGGTCCTCAGTTCATTATTATTCATTATTATCAGTGCCAACCCACTGCGGGGGGGTTTCAGCATGTAATTACACATCCATTACACACCCATGAATTTGCATTTGGTTTCAATTCCCTTTCTCTATCTCTCTCTCTCTCTCTCTCTCTCCCTCTCTCTGCCTTCTTCTCTCTCTATGACTCTTTGTTTACACCTGTTCGTTCTGTTGTCAATATTCTATTCCATTATTTTTTTTAAACATACACGTCTTCATCAGCGTAACTGCTTCTTTCTTCCTCTCTGTGTGTAATTAGGGCCGAAGGGGCCATGTGGGCGTAAAGGACCCCCAGGGCCTGGCGTGCGTGGGGATAAGGGGAACGCTGGATTCCCAGGCCGGAGAGGTGCACAGGGGGAACGTGGAGACGCCGGCCCCAATGGAGAACCTGTGAGTCAAGTCACGTACCACAAACACACACACACACACACACACACACACGTATACACACACACACTTATACACATACACACACACACACACACACACACACACGTATACACACACACACTTATACACGTATACACACACACACACACACACACACACGTACACACACACACACACACGTATACACACACACGTACACACACACACACACACGTATACACACACACACACACACACACGTATACACACACACACACACACACACACACACACACAGTTAGGTAAACAGGCATAAACAGATCGTTTGAGTTCAGTAATGAAACTATTGTTAATGCTGCTGGAGTGTGGCTGATGCTATACTGGATTTTTTCACAGGGTTACAATGGACCCCCAGGACTGCGGGGTCAGAAGGGTGAGATGGGACCAGAGGGTGACCCTGGACCATGTGGTAAAGACACTTCTGTCAAAAAGTTTATTTTTAGTAGTTTTTTTACGAGGTCTGTTTGTGTGTGTTTGTACATGCGTGTGTGTGTGTGTGTGTGTACGTGCATTTGTGTGGGTCAATGGGGTATTATCTTGATTCTATTTAATTAAGCCAACTTGATAGCCAACTTACTCTAAACTTAACTGAAATGGATTGTAATGAATTAGATTAAACTTCCATTGAGACTACATTGAGGAAAGAATTCAGTATGTGTGTGTGTGTGTGTGTGTATTTGTGTTTCAGGTATGACAGGGAATCCTGGAATATCTGGTCCTGTGGGTCTACCTGGAATTCAAGGCTTCCCCGGCAGTCCGGGTATGTTTTCAGTTCGTGTGTTAAATCAAACTAATTCAGAACTCTAAGAATATTTCTGCAGTATTTCAGCTCTTCTTCAAACGATCCAAGTCAGACCCTGTACATACAAATGTATATTTAGGATAAATGAACTCTTCAGAACAAACTTTCTTCTTATAAACATCTTAATACTTTTCTTGGGAGTATTTAATGACTCCCCCCACCCCAAGTTCTTACTGTGTATTGCCAGCAGAGGAGTTAATTACACTTTCAAGTTACACAGTTCAAATAATATGCAATGGCCCAGAGAAGCTGCTTTTGTGGTCTTTTTTTTTTTTTTTTTACATCTTGTACTGCTTCGGTTTCTGAAAACATTTTATCTGTTTCAAACAGTTTTGTCACTGATTTTGTATTTAGATATGTTTTCCTGTGATATAACCCGCACGCTGCTTAATGAAAAAATGACTGAAATCTCAACTTGTCCCCCCCCCCAAAAAAGTACTGTTTCTGTATTCGAGCCTCGAAGCTGAAAAATGAAATTTAGAAACACGGTGTCCATCTGAACAGTGAGTCATAGAGTAGCTGAGTTGCATGTGTCTGAGATGGGTGGTGGTGGAGCACTGATTCAGAGTCACAGACTTCATAGATTTGTCCTGTCTCAGGTCCACCCGGTCCGGACTATATTGAAACTTCGAGAAACCCACCCAGAACTCAAGGCTCACCTGGAGGCCCCGGACAGGCAGGCCAGCCTGGTTATCCTGGGTCACAGGGTTCCGCTGGACCGAGAGGTACGCACACCAAAACACACATACACACACACAAACACACACACGCACGCACACTCACACACACACAAACACAGCCAAACGCATTCACACACATAAATACACACACACAGAAACACACGCCCAAATACAGACACCCAAATGCGTACACACACACACATACACACACACCAACACGCATGTAACTTCAAACGAATCAGACCCATTGTCTTTTTCATAATCACCTGCATCTGACACCCCAACCCACCCCCCCACCCCCGCACCTCCTGTTCTTCAGACTCATTTTTCAGAACTAAGAACCAATTTTTTTTTATTTTACGTTCATTCTTAAATGAGCCATTTTTTCTCATCATTGCTCATTATCCACCTCCTCTGATGTCATAGATTCCTTTTATTTCTTTTTTAACACTGTTGAGAGAATTGTCCCTCTTCCATTTTTTCTGTCTCTCTCTCTCTCTCTCTCTCTCTCTCTCTCTCTCTATCTGTGTCTTTTCCTCCCTCCCATTGATTGTTCTCTCGTTACACTAAAGATGTTTTATGGTGCACTCATTTCTCTGTCAGGTCTCCAGGGTCCAAAGGGTTTAAAAGGTCAGCCCGGAAGGATGGGATTTCAGGGACCAAAAGGTGTGAGGGGGGAGCAAGGGTTGCCTGGACTGCAAGGTGAGAGAAAACACTACTCTGCTGTCATATTAGAAAGTTGACTAAACCTAGAGAACATGCAATCCTTATTATCATTGTCATCATCAATAACATTATCATCATCATCATCATCATCATCGTCCGTTTTCATTACAACTGAAAATACAATTTCAATACAAAATCACCTTTCAAACTAAAGGTAAAATGTGTGTGTGTGAGACATGTACCAGATTTCAAGAGATTTTGTCAGCTGAAGTCTATGACTGTATTGCTGGTTTGTCGTTAAGCGTTACCGTGCTAACAGTGTTGTTGGAGAGACTGATAGTTTAGAGGGTTCTGGGCCTTTTTCCAAGATGCTACAGAATGTCTGTTCTGGGGGAAGCCTTTTAAATGGCCAAACTATGAAACTCCTTTTAACCCAAACATGAGGCCCAGTACTGAAGTGTCATCTGTCCGGTTCTGATAACTGAGTGTGGGTCTTCTCATCTAGTACTGAAGTGTCATCTGTCCGGTTCTGATAACTGAGTGTGGGTCTTCTCATCTAGGCGCATCAGGCTTTATTGGAGCAGAAGGACAAAAAGGTAGAAAAGGTGTACCAGGAACTGGTGGGGGTGTGACAGGCTTCATTTTCACCAAACACAGTCAAAAACAGGAGGTCTCCCGCTGCCCTGGAGATACCAGTCTCATCTACCAAGGGTACTCATTACTGTCCATTCAAGGCAACAAAAGAGGCCATGGACAGGACCTGGGTATGATGCACACACACATACACAGACTCTCACACACACAGACTCTCACACACACACACAGACTCTCACATACACACACACAGATACGCACACGTAGAGACCCACACATATGTGTACACACACACACACAAACATATACACTTACACATACACACATGAATACACGAATGCAGACGTAATTGCACACCCACGCACACACGCGCACACACACACACACACACACACACACACCTTGAATAGAGACCACACACTTGCCTACATGCCCGTAAAGTTTACCATACCCATACTTTGTTTTGTTTTTTGTGTCAGATTCATAAAGACAGATTCTTGATGGGTGAGAGTCTCTCTCTGTATGTGATAGGTACCATGGGAAGCTGCCTACCACGATTCTCCTCCATGCCATTCCTCTTCTGCAACACAGACGACACCTGTCGCTATGCCTCCCGAAACGACTACTCCTATTGGCTGTCCACGGACACGCCCACGCCCGGTGATATGCTTGCAATCCCTGCCGAATCCCTTCAGAGATACATCAGCAGGTCTCTGTTAAAAGCTCGGCGTACGGCAGTGCAGAGTGTCGTTTCACTGCATTTTTTTATAGACTAAAAGTTACTGACTGGATTTTGACTCCCTTGTTTGTAGTCAAGGTTTGATTTGAGACCACATTTTAAAAACGAAAAGGAAAACTGTGTGGGGGGCTTTTTTTCGTTCTTTATTTCTCATCTCTCTCTCTCTCTCTCTCTTTCTCTCTCTCTCTCTCTCTGTCTCTCTCTCTCTCTCTCTCGCTCTCTCTCTCTCTCTCTCTCTCTCTCTCTCTCTCTCTCTCTCTCTCTCTGTCTCTCTCCCTCTCTCTCTCTCGCTCTCTCTCTCTCTCTCTCTCTCTCTCTCTCTCTGTCTCTCTCCCTCTCTCTCGCTCTCTCTCTCTCTTTCTCTCTCTCTCTCTCTCTCTCTCTCTCTCTCTTTCTCTTTCTCTCTCTCTCTGTCTCGCTCTCTCTCTCTCTCTCTCTCTCTCTCTCTTTCTCTGTCTCGCTCTCTCTGTCTCTCTCTCTCTCTGTCTCTCTGTCTCTCAGGTGTTCAGTGTGTGAGGCCAAAGCTAATGTAATTGCTGTTCACAGTCAGACTAACCTGATTCCAGAGTGTCCCGTTGGTTGGCGGTCACTGTGGCGTGGCTTCTCTTTCGTCATGGTAATATAACCATATATTATTAACTCTATATTATAATATATACAACTATATATTATTAACTCTATATTATAATATAGTAATATAACTATATATTATAACTCTATATTATAATATAGTAATATAACTATATATTATTAACTCTATATTATAATATAGTAATATAACTATAACTCTGACTGTATCCATTACAACTACTGTAGTTTTAGCAATAACCTGATGTTTTGTTTTTGCAATCTCTTTGCTAGACTTTTTTTTAAAGGAAAACTGCCTGTTCTCTGTCCATGCTAACAACCCTGACAGAACAAATTCAGTCATTATGTAGATTACTTACTCCTACATTTTTATGTCTTGGCTTACATGTCAACGTGCGTAACTTTTGTCAGTTTGCAACATTTTGCAAAGTTAAAGTAACTTACGGTTACTGAATACTGTGCACACTAAAACACAAACTAATCACCTGAGGTGGATACAACTGAAATGGAATTGTTTAGAAACCCACGGGGTGTTTTTGACGTCCGCGTTTCTGCAGCAAACGGGAGCAGGCGCCGAGGGGTCGGGGCAGCCGCTTGCCTCCCCTGGCTCGTGCCTGGAGGAGTTCCGGAAAATTCCTTTCATAGAGTGTAACGGCCAAGGTTCCTGTAACTACTACACTGACTCTTTCAGCTACTGGCTCGCGTCGCTCTCACCTGAAGCCATGTTCAGGTAAATCTGTCTGTGAACGTATTCTGTCTGTAAATGTACTCTGACGGGTGCGTGTGATGCGTCCTGTGTCAGCCCTCTGCCCAGTGAGGGCTTGGAGAACCAGGGAAGCCAACAGACATGGGCACGGTTATTTAACAAGATGCCTGAGTTTCTCTGCTCAGTCAGTAACTAACTCTAAAAGCAACCTTTTCAACTCTTTCTGTCCACTTACCTGCTAATCTAGTCACATTACAGAATGAGCTCATTAGAAATTTTATTTTTTTTTAAGGAGACTTGTAAGTACTGTCACTGTCTTAGCGACTGTAAAAAAAATATTGCCATGTTTGTGAAAACATTTTACTCACGTGTGTGTTCTCTGCTTCACAGTAAACCAGCTCCTTCTTCATTCAAGGACAACAGTTTGAACTCCATAGGCCGCTGCCAAGTCTGCATGAAACAAACACCCTAAAGGTCAGAGGTCACAGTCTTTGGACAGGGGCTCCTCGTAGGTGTAGTTCCATCACACACCACGGCTCCAGAAATAAAAGATCCGTCTACCAGGGTCTTAGGCTGTGTCCCGCTGATGGGATCAATCCAAAATCTACCTGTAAGCCTCTACCCCTTAGCCCCAACCCCTAGACCAAGGCCCCTGGGTAAGCAACCACTCTCAAAGTGAAGCCAGTGTGCATGGGGAGTTTGGTTGAGTTAATTCCGGGCCTACTTTAGGGCTGAAGCCAAATCCACCATGCACTGTGGCCCCTGGGGAAGCGGGTCGCTTACCCCTGTCTTTGGTGTTACTTGGTGCTTTTAAATTCACATGACAGACCTAATCACTAAGACTCTTTGTAAAGCTAACCTAAGCTAAAGTCCCTCAATACCCGGTCCCCTCTGCATGAAGGGTGTGAGGGAAGGTCGTACGGTTTGGTTTTGGATTTGAGTATTATGCGGGGAAGACCAGGGTGTACGAGGAAATCAATTTGTGTGTGGACTCTTTTTTTTTTTATACCATTGTAATTTCAGGCTGTTTCCTTTTTTGTTTTGTTTTGTTTTTTTCGGTTTATAACTTATTGAAATAGTCCCAGTCCCATTCAATAGCCCAGAACAGACCCTTGTTTTTAACATTTTTTTAGAATAATAATTTCCCCAATGAATTTCACTTAGAATTCTTTAAGACTCAATGGTGCTATTTGGTGTGTGTGCAACAAAGGTGTGTGCTTGAGGAAATGTGTGATTGTGAGTGTGTTTGTGTATATGTGTGTTTGTGTGTGTGTGTGTGTGTGTGTCTGTGTGTGTGCATGTGTATCTGGTAATAACCCAAACTAAACCTATATTAAATTCATATTTTGCATTTTCATAGTGCTTTTATCTATCCAACATGTGGCATATAAACCAGCTTGTCTTGCTCCTTGTAAAGAACAAAATGTCTTCATGAGAAAATTGTAAATTGTCATTTAGATGATATTGACTTGCATGAATGGTAAATTTGCTACGCACCAAAAGCTAAAGCGGTTTGTCATCCAATTACAAGACTCATTCCAGCTGTATTTCCATTTCAAAGCACTTTTTTCGCATTAAAAAATCCCTTCAGAATCACCGAAAATTAGTTATGACTCAATCTTGTAAAAGAAATTGAAGTGCAAAACTGAAAGTGAGGTTCCTTAATTGACGAACAGAAGGTACAACAAATCTTTAATTGATTAACAGAAGGTGTGGCAAATCTTTGTGTCAGCTGTATTATTTTAATGACTGTGTAGCCAAGTTACCTGAAGACATGCTGTGATTCTATAATCCAACCTGTCAAAATAAAAGTCTAAAAGTCAAAAACTTGAACCTTATATATTTTTGTTTTTAGTCTGTCTGCATATCAGAATGCATATGGCTGCAGTCTTCTTTTTTTGTTTGTTTGTTTGTTTGTTTGTTTGTTTTGTTTTTGATTTTTTGAAATAGGAAATGACTCATGCCAACATACTGTATTGTTCTCTAACTGAACCATTCGTCTACTGACTGCTGTAATTGTGGGAATGTTGCACTGATAAAATAAATATGCTTTCATACCATGAAAAGTCTGGAGTACAGCAGTGGGTCTACACACACACACACACACACACACACAAAATATATGTCATTTTTGAGCTACCCTCATAGCAAATGTTAAAACAAGCAGAAAGGGAGAGAGAGAGTGAGAGAGAGAGAGAGAGAAAGGAGAAAGAACACTAAGAAGTGTATTTTCTAAGTTCATGCATCTAGCATGTGTCTCAAGTTACAGTTCGGATATTTCAGCAGAGGAAGCCTCACTACCTGACGTCTGGTATCTGTTGCTACTCTTGAACTGTGATGTTTCAGACGGTTTATGAATCTGAGCGCCAAATAAAATATGAACATTACACACTCACACAGTAACCTTTCCAATCTCTGTCCGCCCGCTGATATCTGAATGACCACTAGATAGCAGCACAGAGCCTCCTTCAAATATTTACTCACAAATAAAGGTATTGGTGCACCATGCCATGAACACTGGCCATAACAACAGTGGTTAATATTATCAGTTTTTATTATGCCTAGCTGCGGGTCTCAAATCCTCACACCCTTAGCCAGAATGAACCATTCTGGCGAATATGTTATTTATAAACATTTAACTACACATTTGATCTTTTTTCATGAATCCAAAATAATCACTCATTATTCTTCTATTTTACAAATAAGCTTCAAGCTACATAGTACCCCCCCCACCCACCCCCATGCCCCAACCACCACCACCACCACCTAAAACATATTTGTTCAAGTTCACATATTTTGAGGCTTACAGCACTGAAATCAAAAGAACACCATGTTCATAAATGTGAGTGCATAAGAGGGTCTCATTCAACATGCCCTGCTGAAAATTACTCAACTAAAATGCACTGTTACGAGAATACGACCCCCCCCCCCCACCCCACCCCCGTTGTTTTATCCACTCGCATTTTTCCATCTCCATCCTTACAAACGCGTCACACGTCTCATATCTCTGCATTATGTGGATACATAATGTGTGTGCAAAGTTGTTTGTTCCATTTCACTGTCCAAAGAAAAAGAAAACAAAAAAAAAAAAAGAAGTTGATAAGAATTTAGATAAGAACAATGCGTCATGAATGTTTACGCACTCACAGATATTCTGTACACAATTGAAATGACAAACTTCCTCCCCGTAAGTGGCTTAAAAGCAGTGAAGATTTGATGTGTTTATGAGTAATGGAAGAGCCACTGTTTGCCTGCCTGTTTCATTGACGAGTGTGCCTCCATTCAGACATTTCTCTGTTGTATTTGCGTTAGATTAGCGGAGGAGACTCAGTCCACTCTGGTTAATTGTTTTATTGTGGGGGCCTCATTGTGAAAGTCAATATTACTCTACCACACAGTCTTAATGAGTGAGTGACAGCTGGCTAGAACCCAAGAAAACCTGAGTGCTTTATGGCATCACATTCCATCATCTCCTGGCAACCTGTCGGAGCTGTCAATCATCGTGGGTAGCATTTGGAAGAGAGGGGTGGAGAGTTTAAAAAGAGCCGCGGTCGTGTGGCGGGATTCAGAACC
>NC_044500.1:9373040-9375540 GCF_902362185.1 Chanos chanos | reverse complement strand
AAAGTGACGTAAGTTTGGTACACCTCCAAAGACTGTTCTCAGAGGAGTTTGAAAGCTGGTTCTGAAAAGTTGACCCTGGAGGTGGCTGATGTAAAATCCATAAGTAGAATAATGGTCTTCACGAATTTCTGTGTCGGCAAATGTTTTAGTCATTTTCAATGTCTCTGGAACCAGTGTCTGCTGGTGGTGGATCAGGCTCTCTTCAAATTAAAGAGTGTGTCATTATATAAATTAGCAATGGCAGTGTGAAAATCAATGCATGTAGCTAAAGTTGAGAAGGGCTGAACAGGGAGAAGTGATACTGAAAATTAACACTGAGTGTTCGTTTCTAACTGATGGTTCTGTCCTGGGTTCTGCATTTCAACAAATTAAAAATTACACAGAAGAATTAATGGTTTGCACTATGTCTGGGGACAGGATGTGCAGTTATAATGATTTGTTTACACGCAGACATCCAGGTGAGGTGACTGAGCGTCTTTCTGAGGGTAGCTGAGTTAATTAGCCTCTACTGACTGAACACACTATGAAGATGTCCCCTAAATAAATTACAATGGCCTCTTCCTAAGCAGGGGACGCTGGATATTTGACACTGTCACGGGGGGTGACCCAGGAAACTCCAGTGATGAGTCAGGTCCATAAGTTTCCCATCTGATACTGGCCACTCCAAGGCCTGTGACTGTGACCTGTGAAGATGGTTACAAAGCGCGTGCGGCATTGTCTTGAGCAGGCGGAGTGCAAATGCAATGCAGCCGTGAGGCGATTGTTGAGGACAGTGGAGCAGAACAGGGTCAGTGCGAAGAGGGCTAGAGGACAGGACAGAGAGAGACAAGGCTGATTTGGTTGGGCACAGCCATCACGGGCACTTTGTGTGACAGAAAGATTAGAAATGATTACGATTAAGATTAGGATTAGAAAAACACAAGTATTTAGCTCCTTCTGTCTGACTGATACCTAATTAAGCTCCATTAGTCTTTGGTAGATCTCTGCGCAGAGTAACTTTTAGCTTTATCATCGTTTTAAATCAAACATCAGAATATGAAAGCAACAGACAGAGAGAGAAAGAGAGAGAGAGAGAGAGAGAGAGAGAGAGAGAGAGAGAGATGGCAGATAAACACATAAGGCGCCTGGGAGTGGACACAAAACAAATTGCTGTGCACTCTGGAAAGGGAGACAAGCCACTTGAAGAGAATGACTCTAAATAAATGATCCATTTTCTATTGAAGTGGCCCTTTTTCAGCGCTGATGAGAGAGAGTGTGTATCACAATAAGGTTTCTAACGTGACAGCGCACTTGTCATTTCCCCTATGTGTCAGGCACTGCCTCTGCAGGCAGTGAAACAGACTCCGTGGAGACTGTTCCTGGATCAGCCAGAGATCTCAGTAGGGGTCGGTGAGATATTGGTCAAACTGCACTCAGGTCACACATTGATCACACAAATAAGGGACAAGATTTGGTCTCATAGAGAGCAATATTCTAGCTGGTCTGACATCGCTTGTGTGGTCTGTGTTTATTTCAAGTTGAGTCTTCCACATATTACATCTGCATAAACTGAACACATCTGGTGTTCATATTCAGAATGCTATGATCATTTCATAAAGAGAGACAAGAACTAGTTGAAAAACTGTGAGACGTTTGCTATGGTAAACCCTTTAAATTGTTTATTTTATTTTATTTTATTTATTTATTTTTGCTACAGCTGTAGCCTATCTATTTTGAAAAGGTTTATGAACAGAAAACGATTTCCAGTGTATTGCTGTAATTCGACTGACAGAGGGACCGGTTATTTCAAAGCACAGAGAAATACACTGATTTTACAGAGGGTTTTTGTCAAAAACATTTTTTTTAGGTATGTAATCTTCCCTGACAACATATGACCACTGTCCTGCATTAAATCAGCAGAATTAAAGCTCAATTCACCCAAAACCTGACCAATGATACATAAATAAAGACACTGTCAAAAAAATCACAATACAACCTCAGTCATTTACTGGGCAATAGGAAAAAGCTATTACTTTAATATTCTTCAGAATAATGTCAATATAGACTCTCTCTCTCTGTTTCTCTCTTACTGTCTCCTGTGTGTTTAACACACACACAGACACACACAGACACACACACACACACACACACACAGACAAACAGAGGGTTAGGCACTTGACAGAAAAAGGCAAAGCAAGGCAGATTGTAATCAGAACAATCAGGATGGACTGGCTGAGGATAAGTCAATCTGACAGGAGGGAAATTCAGCTAATGCTGGCAGCTCTGTACAGTCAGTCATAATCAACCCCCCGCCCAACATGCACACACACAAACACACACACACACAAACACACACACACACACACACACACCAATACACGCATATGTCACAAACACAAACACACACCCACACACATGCACTCACACATATGTAGATACACACACACACACACACGTGCATGTATGGATACATATGCACACACACACACACACACACACCACACAAACATGTAGGCACGTT
>NC_044500.1:9365540-9368040 GCF_902362185.1 Chanos chanos | reverse complement strand
TGCGCGAGAAGGCAAACATGTTCACGCGTCGTTCAACACAGACAGAGCAGCAGGAAGCCAAGCGTTTCTCAGAAACCTGACGTCAATGTGCACACACGCACGACCCCAAAATCTTACTCCACATAATTCAAAGTCAAGGAGGATGTCCTTACTGCCTACATAAATACGTAGGTTACAAAACGCCTTAACGAGTGTAAACTATTACTACCCATCGTTTCCGATTTGTATTTGGATTTGCCCGCCAGTTTTGTATGTGGCAAAACCGAACTCCATACTGTGTAACCACATTAAAAAGCACGCTTTAGAACAAATCCTCAGCTGCGGTCCATTTATCTCACAATTAGACTAATTTCGTTTTTCCGATTGATGCAGGCATAAGTGCCCATTATGACAAAATGTAAATGTTTTGTTCTCATACCGAGTCATATGAGTCAGTCCAAAATGTAATTTCATACTAAGAGATATTATATCAGTTTGAGAATGTACTCATTTTAACCTCTCTCGCCACGTTTAATAACCGTTAATTATTCAACGGTTATTTACCTTCAGGGCTTTTTGTACGTACTCTAATGTACACTCCTCAAGGATGCAGACGGGTCGATGGACACAAGCAGTGTGTGCAAAAATGAATGTATTTAGCCTTCATCATAATGATCTGCTTCCTATCAAGTTGTCAATAGTTTGGTATAAATGTCCGACGTCAAGCGAAATCAATTCTACTGGAATTATGAACACACACACACACACACACATACAGAGAGAGAGAGAGAGAGAGAGAGAGAGACGAACACACACCACTAACTCTCATCAGCATCAGATAATTGTAAATCTTTTAGTGTCCAATTGATGGGTTGCTGGTAAAACGATCATTCATCTTTTTTATTCCCTGAGTGCTGCACGCGTCTAATTGGTGGCAACTTTGTCACTTTGCATCATTCAACGGCGCACAGAGGAAAGCCCCCTTTCCACCTGACGTCAGACAGATCGTTTAAAAAGGCGGTTTGGGTGAGATTATGAGCAAGAGAAGGAACATCACGACCGAAGAAGCAACAAGACCTCAAGACAGCGCCAACTTTCACTTCTCCAACCACCGTCACTCTCTCATCAACTTTGAAGAAGATGGTATCCACGCGTATACAGTGCGCACTGGCGCTCGTATGCCTAGCGCTCGCCATCAGCAGCGTATCTACCGCGCCGTCTGATGCCAAACTTCGCCAGCTCTTACAGAGGTCCCTTCTCGCACCTGCCGGGAAACAGGTAGAGAGAAGAGAGAGAGAGAGAGAGAGAGAGAGAGAGAGAGAGAGAGAGAGAGAGTGATTTTCACCAGATGTGGTGATTTTGATTTACTATCCGAAAAGCAGTTTTTAAATGAAAATTTGTAGTAATACTGGTTAAGACAGTGAAGAATAGATATCTGGTTATAGATTTCACTTGGTCTCCCAATACATATCTTTTTATGTGGCGCACTCGTCTCCCGAGCGTTGAAAGCAACGCGCCAGGCAATGCGCTGTCCGCGGTGCTGAACTCGATGCAGTTTTCTTTGCGTTAAATATTGTTCGATCAAGCACGTCAAAGGAACAAATTTGCAGAATCCAGTAGAGCTGTATGCCTTGCAGATTTAAAGTGTAGTCATCTAAATCCACAGTGGAATTGCGATTGAACCTGTTTTGATTACATTTTATTTTTAGTATTCAGTTGACCCATTAAAAACATTTGCTGTATGAAATAGACGTCTATAAATAAACTGAATTGATTTTAAATGTGTTCTAAGACCATACAGTTCCTAGACTTCTTAAAATGCTGCGCACACGCAACAAGTGGTTTAAATATTTCAGTCTAACTCTGTGCAAATAAAGTGAAGTTAATTTTCGCATCTTTCTCTTCTAAATTTTCTTTAAAGGAACTTGCCAGATATACACTCGCAGAACTTCTGTCAGAGCTCGCGCAAGCAGAGAACGAGGCGATGGACACTGACGACTTAGCTCGTGGCGCAGAGCAAGACGAGGTGCGTCTGGAGCTGGAGCGAGCCGCTGGTCCCGTGCTGGCTCCACGGGAGCGCAAAGCTGGATGCAAGAACTTCTTCTGGAAAACATTCACGTCGTGTTAATTCTTCAAACATAAGCCATGTACTGTGTTTATTTCCCCATATTCTTGTTTTTTTTATTTGGTATTCATATAATCTCGACCAAAATATAGCGACCAATTCTCCTAAATATGTAAATACAGCCCTCTAATCTGTTCTACTGGTGATTTAAAAATATCAGTAATAATAACGCTTATAGTTTTAACTAATAAGAGAGACGTGTTATGAAAGAATGTTCTACGAATGTATGCAATTCTGCATCTAATAGTGCTTTATGTATTCTGGCAGATAAACTATTTTTAATTGTTTGTTTGAATAAAATCTATGTTTCAGAGCTAAGGTATCACAAAGATTTATTTCTTTGCTTTACTTGCTGCAGATCTAGATGCATGTACGCATGCACACACACACAAACAC
>NC_044500.1:9338040-9358040 GCF_902362185.1 Chanos chanos | reverse complement strand
TGTAAATGACTCAGAAGAAGAATACTCAGAAGGAGAGAGACAGAGAGAGAGAGAGAGATTTAATCTCATTTATTGGGTCAGTACCATATTACACTCCAAACAATTAGACCACAAGTAGATTCCTGGAAGAAAAAACAAACAAATAAATAAATAACTAAAATTTCAAATTGAAATTCTTTTCTAATTAAAAATAAAATCAAGTTAAGTATAAAACCTGGTAAACACGGTGGGCATCTTCCTCTCTTAGCCATGTAGCTACCAGGTCTGCGAGTACACACTATTTCTACAGAAACCTGTCCTAAAATAGCATTTCCAGTCCAGGGGAGGGGAGGTGGTGTGTGTCTTTAATGATCAGATACTTTATCCCTCTCATTCCTCTATCCATTCATTCCACTTACAGAATCAATGAATCACTGAAAGAGAACGGATGGTACAAATTAAAGCAAAAACTGGTTTCACCTTTGACCTTTCACCCCATGTCCCATGCGGACATGCATCCATTCCAATATCCAGTAGGAGATCTGAGGGTGGGGGTCGGGGTGGGGGTGGGGGGGGTGCCATCCCCCTCGTTAGCAAAATGAGCAAAATGCATCCCCCTTGTTAACCTGTCACCCCTGCTCTCTCCATTCCCTGGTAGCAGACAGAGTGCCGGGGCAGAGGGGTTGTTTAGTTGAAAATGTTAGTCTAGTCTGCCTGACTCATTGGACCTTTATCTGACTGATGCTTGTGCAAGTTAGAATCTATGGCCCCAACCATGGCTCTGAAATATCAGTAGCCTCACTGTGCTGTGTATTGATCAGTCACATTGTATTGATGAATGCTCCCATTGAATGCTCCCATTGCGCCCCCCCCCCCCCCCCCCACCCCCCCACCCCCCACCCACTGCCTATATCTGATTGTGACACGTGGATAATCTTTGCTTTATCTCTCTATTTTTCACCTAATTCTGATTGTGAAGAATAAGAACAAGGTGAAAAGAAAGATACTGATATTCTGTCCCATATTGAAAGCGCATAGTTAAACTGTCTACTACGTAGAAATAGACGACAGCTCCCTCTAGCGACTGTAACATTCAATGAATACAGCGCTACAATGTTAAAAATGACAGCTGAATGTGTGGCACCAGGTATGCGAAATGCCTACTGATATGTTATTTATGTCTACGGTCGCTGTATCGTCCCACTGTAATGATGCGATGTAGTATCAGTTACTTGATTCGTTTTTTTTAATCAGTGAATATGATTTATTTCTGTAAAGTGATATGAATTCAGTTGTTTAGTCAGTGAAACACATGTTAGGAAGAGACACCACAACCCATGCATAAACTCTTTCCCGAGTGTTCGTGTCACACACGTACACACACGGGCACACGCACACACACACACACCATTACCCACCTGTGGTCTACAAAGCTGTTGTGCTAACCGACTAATTAGCAGCCTCTCACTGTTTCATACTGACACAGAGAGAGGACATAGATCATTCCAGAATGAAAGGTCTTCTGAAGGTGGCAAACACTTTAATCACTCACCGTCTATCGCCACAAAGAGAACAGTATGGTGTCTGAGTCCACGCCCACTGCCACTCAGATGACATCAAAACTAACACCGCAGTTCATCTTGACGCATGATGACGATAATGAATTTGCTAAAATTAGGATGCCGATAGTCCTCGTGCGGAAAGTACGTCTAGTGCTGAGGTTTCAGGAAACTTGCAGTATCCTCGAGTTTAACTGATTAGTCAACCAAGAACTGGCCCTGTGTCAATTTTAGGATTCTGGACTTTGCATCTGTTTTTAAACAATAATATTTTAAAATGGGCCTAGTTATTGCGATGATAATTGAATATGTTTCGGGATGGGTCTTCCTGAAGCGTGAGACTATAAAAGTGGTCTGTTACGATTATCTTGTTAGAGGTTGGCTTTGATGATAATGGAAAACGAAAACGATTTTGTTGAGTATCACGAGTTTACACGAATTTTGTTAAGTATCATTACTTCGTTGAGTAGTATGTTATTTTGTCAGATTTATTAGACTAATTTAGACCTCTCGTCCTATTTTATTTTAAAACAAACAAATTACTTTATTGCATGTCTAGTTAGGTTCCTCTCTCTCGCCCTCTTTCTCTCACACACATACACACACTCAAACGCACGCGCGCAAACACACACACACACACACGCACACACTTTGAGGGAGAATGCCCATTAGTAAACAGCCAAGATGTGACGTGCATTTTAAGTAAGCACGTAAACTTGAAAGCTGGAGTAGGAGCGGCACGGTACGTCTCCGGACGGAATAGAGTAAACAATGCTGGTTATGGACCTAATTCGGTAAGTGATTTTGTTTGCCACAGTCCTATCATAGCATGTTGCCCTACGACATTTCCTTTTCGCTGTCACTGAAAACTTTAGTTTTTTTTTTCTTCGGAACAGTGCAATTTCAGTGTGTATTGACAAATGTCACAGTCGTTTTAGGACAGAGAAGATAGTTGATAAAACTTGCTGGTAGTGCAAGAACAGACGTCTTTTTAGTTATTTTTCAACGCTTCAGCCTCTGCACCGCAGGCCCAAATTGTGCAACAATAAAAAGAACGAACATTTATTATAGCGTGTGATTTGTTGCTGTGTTTCATCAAGCGTTTCGGCATGCCTGGACAAGATTTTCCGCTAAATTAGGCTGTCCGTCAGAATAACTTGAGCAGTCAGATTAGGCAATGTTTTCGCTTGAAAGATTTCAGCTCAGTTCGCGCTATTATAGTTACGACTGAACTTTGAGAGCGCAGAAAGAATGTCAGAGTCTGTATTTACCACTTTCTATTTGGCCAGGATGAGGGTGCTCCTGGTGTTGTGCGTGAGCCCGCTTTGGGCCGAAGTGATCCACTTGAACAACATGTATGGAACGCTCCACTCGCCGAACTTTCCCGAAACCTACCCGAAGGACTCGGACGTGCAGTGGAATATTAGTGTACCCGATGGGTATCAGATCAAACTATACTTTATGCACTTCGACCTAGAGCCCTCTTACCTCTGTGAGTACGACTATGTCAAGGTAAGTGGCATGCTTCGTTTGACAATATGCGCACACACACACACGTACATACATACACAAAAACAAACACGTATATATACACACATGTATGCTATATTAAGGGTTCATAATACCACAGTTTAAAGTCTTGAGTTTGGTGGTTGTAGGCAAGTCCCTTTACTATGCCAGAGAACAAATGGCACCTGGCACCACTGTTGGCACACAATGACTTAAGGCTAGTGCCAACATGAAAAGGTATGCCAAGCTTCTACGATGGTTCTCAACCTGAAAGCTCTTCAATCTCATTACATCTTCACTTTCTCCTTAGCAACAGTTACTGTTTCAGTTTTCAGTGTAGACATGTTCTACATTCCAACTAATGTGTACTTTGAATATTACCAAGAAATTAAGGAATCATAATTTTGCTTAAAGACTTCTTAGAGCAAGGACTGCATATAGATGGGGTTATATATTAAGAATAGTGTTTTAGTGGTATTCATTTTGATACATTGGGATGTGTGTTGGTCGGGTGTTCAGAAGTTGATTCTCAGAAACAGGTTTTCAGAATCTCTGGGGTGAATGAGATGCGAACTCTTTTTCTGTTTTGGGTCTTTGAGTAATTTGATTGGCAGGCCAGACAGATGCCACAATACCCTGCTGGCAGAGTTAATAGCATTTATTCCAGCTCAGTCATGGGGCAGTCCAATCCGTATGGGGCATATTCATATTCAAATGCCCCCATCTGGGTGCTACGGCAACTCACCACGGCAACAGGCCCAAATCAGCCGCCAGACACAAAGGGCACGGACATACAGGCAGCAGAAGACTGCTTTTCCCACAATGCAGGGGCATGCGCCTCATCAGATGCATATACACATACAAACACACACACACACACACACACACACACACACACACACAAACCCATGCATGCACACATGGATCCACACATACAACACATATATGCACCCAAACCTATGTATACCACATAAACACACACATTCTTGGAAAAAAAATGGGATCAAATGAAAGAGAGCCTCATCCATGAAACATGAAATTGCGCTTTATTTTCCGTTTTTGTTTTTTTGGTTGTTTTTTTTTCTATGTGTGTGTGTGTGCTTCTATGTGTTTATCAGAATGGGAGCGGGACTTTAACTGCTCTGTCCATATGCTACTGGGGGGTGGGGGGGGGGGTTCCGTCGTAACCAAGGGTAACCGGGCGTTCAGTGACATGGTCAGTGTAAACAACCATACTGAGAAAAAGATAAGAGAGATATTAGCTCTCTCTTTCTCTCTCTCTCTCTCTCTCTCTCTCTCTCTCTCTCTCCCCCTCCTGTCCTGTGTGTATGTCTGTATGTGTGTGTTTGTTGGAGACTGTAAGGGAAATAAATGTGAACTAAATGCTATAGATTTAAAAGGCCTTGGATGAAAAATAAAAAAGTTCCAAGTAATAAATATTACAATCCAATGTTCAGAAAGCAAACCAGTATGTAAAGGCCAGTCTGTAGGTGAACCAGTCTATAGGTAAACCAGTCTATAGATAAACCAGTCTGTAGGTTAAACTAGTCTGTAAGTAAACAAGTCTGTATGTTAAACCAGTCTATAGCTAAATCAGTCTGTGGGTGAACCAGTCTGTAGGTAAATAAGTCTGTAGGTAAACCGGTCTGTAAGTAAACCAGTCTGTAAGTAAACCAGTCTGTAGGTGAACCAGTCTATAGGTGAACCAGTCTATAGGTAAACCAGTCTATAGGTGCATCAGTCTGTAGGTAAACCAGTCTGTATGTGAACCAGTCTATAGGTAAACCAGAATGTAGGTAAAGCAGTCTGCAGTCTATTGGTAAACCAGTTTATAGGTAAACCAGTCCATGCGTGTGAGCAAGAGAGATATGTCGCAGTGTGATGTCAGGATGGGTGAAATTGGGTTATAGTGTGTGTGTGTGTGTGTGTGTGTGTGTGTGTGTGTTTGTGTGTGTGTGTGGTGTGTGTGTGTGTTATGTTTTTGGTTCCATATGATGTGTATGTATCTGTATTAGGTGTGTATATCTGTAGATGCTCTTATAACTAAAGGTGTTGGGTTTGGAGACTGTGTGTGAATGCTTGTGTAATGGTCTGTATTTAGCTCTAGGTGACATTGGAAGAGGAAGAGATGGGTTTGATGAATATGCGTGTGTGTGTGTGTTTGTATAGATGTGTGCATACGCACACATTTGGGCGTGTGTGTGTTTTGCTGACTTTGGTGGACGTTTTACTGAAACGCCTGGTCAAACTGGGTTCACTATCACTGGGTTCACTGTCTTCACTAGTAAAATAAAAAATGACACTGGTGCTTTTTTTTCTTATAACAGATGTTATTATTATTGGTAAAACTAAAAACTAAAATGTGAGAGCATATTTTATAAGGGTTCGTTTAGGGTTAGGTTGATATTCTTTACAGGTGTTGTAATGGTAGTCAATGGAGGATCCTCAGAATCTAGTATACGAGTTACATGTGCTTGTGTGTGTGTGTGTGTGTGTGTGTGTGTGTGTGTGTGTGTGTGTGTGTAGGTGATGTCAGAGCAGGAGGAGATGTTGGTGTTCTGTGGAAGGGAGAGCACAGACACTGAGCAGGTTCCTGGTGATGATGTCATCATGTCACCAGGGAGCATGCTCAGTGTTGCGTTTCGCTCGGATTTCTCCAACGAGGAACGCTACAGTGGATTTGAGGCCCATTACAGTGCTGTGGGTAAGATCTTTACAACTAATGTAACCTAGTGTCCTACTCCAACACACACACACACACGTACACACACACACACACGCACACACACACGTACATACACACGCACCTACTATTCTCTTTCTTCTTCAACTCTTTACCTCTCCTTCTCTTTCTCTCTCTCACTCTCTCTCTCTCTCTCTCTCTCTCTGTCTGTCTGTCTGTCTTTCTGTCTCTCTTTCTCTCTCTCTAGATGTAGATGAGTGCAGAGACAGGAATGATGAAGACCTTACCTGTGATCATGTCTGCCATAACTACATTGGTGGTTACTACTGCTCCTGTCGCTATGGATACCTGCTGCATTCTGACAACAGGACCTGTAGAGGTACCATATCTGCATACTAAAAATTCAGGAAAATTTTCATTGTGTATCACCACACTGCCACGTATCATACTCATAACTTCGGGAACGCTCTCAGGCCTTAATGAAAAAAAAATCTGTCATTTTCAGTACTTTCAGTTTAAGTCTGTGATTTATGTCAAGTTACAGGTGCATCATGCAAGGCAAAGTGAGCTAATAACATCTTATAGAAGTACAGAGAACTATTATTTGTTTGCTAGCAGACAATAAACTTGCTTTGTTTCAGGCTCGCTGATAATGGTAGAGCTTAAATCAACATATATTTCCATATTCAATTCTTGGCATATGAATTGGGGTTTTAGTTGAGACCTGTCTTAGGGAGGTAGATCATGAATTGGAACAGGCAGTAAACTGCTCAGGGAAACTTTATGAAGTTCCTTAATCAAGAAAGGTGAATATGCAGTCTTGAATAAACTTCTCTACTAGACATCACATAAAGAGATCAAAGTAACAACAGAAAATCTTGTGAAGATCAGAAATACAACAAAAGTGTCATAAATACAACACATAAATGAATAAATACAACAAAAATTACAAGTACAAGAAACATTCAATAATCCCAACATCCAATGGCTGCAGAAAACCTAAAGAGTCAGTCACTAAGATGTCGACAAATTCCATTCTAAGTCACACTGATTATGAATGTCTCTATAACTCAGAATGTTAATCTACAGCTGTCTTGAAATAATGTTATAATTCTGATTCTAATTCTAATTCTATTTCCTCACTTGAATTGCAACTGATAAATTTATTTATGAATTGACCAGCAACCAGCTGATGTCACAGATTCTGTGTTCCAACATTCCATGACATGAGTGTTCCGCAGATTGCATCATAATGATATCATTGAAACTAACATCATTTATATATTTATAACATTTTACATTTCTGTAACACTTATATTTTACATGTGTGTAACATTATTCCATCAGTCAATGTCATTACATCACAAAGACATGTCAATTTCAAGACAGCTGTAGATTAACATTCTGAGTTATAGAGACATTCATAATCAGTGTGACTTAGAATGGAATTTGTCGACATCTTAGTGACTGACTCTTTAGGTTTTCTGCAGCCATTGGACGTTGGGATTTAAATGTCTATAATTTGTGGCTTTATTAGAAGGAAAATCCTTAAAGTGTTTGGCTGCTAATACCCCGAGCAATGTTAAATAGGTCACTTTTTTAAACTGAAGTCATTAGACACTGGAGAGACCCAGTCATGCCCCAAGACCCCTGCTTGTTTATGTGTGTGTGTGTGTGTGTGTGTGTGTTTGTACTCAATCCTGATGAGATTTTCTCTGTGCTGGAACAGAGTTTTATGAAGAATGTCAAGAACATTCCCACGTTTGCTTTGTGAATCAACATTTTCAATGAACACATTGAGGAAACAGTAACTTGCTCTTAATCTAATTGTTAATTAGAATTCATACGAGATTGACGAATCTATCAAGTCCAGGAGCAAGACACTTTACGTAATAACGCCAAACGTTTCCACTAAACCGAGGAGGAAAGTTGTGGGAAAACCAGGGAGATTAGAGAGGATTAAGGTGTAGAATATGGATGTGTGTTGTTTTGAGTGGAACTTTAATACTGGCTGTTACTGTGTAAGGCAATCTGACCAAGTTACTTCCATTTACATAACCTGGGGATTTTTTAGATAACTGTGGTAATGTTTCAAGGCTAGAATATCTCAGCTCTCACATGAAAGTCTATGTGTGTATGTGCATGTATGCTTGTGCATCTGTGTGTGTTTGTGTGTGTGTGTGTGTTTGTGTGTGTATGTATGTGTGTTTATGTATATGTCTATCTATCTGTGTGTATATATGTGTATTAATGTATATGTCTATCAGCATGTGTGTGTGTGTGTGTGTGTGTGTGTGTGTGTGTGGATCTGTAGATGATTATAGGCCTGCTCTGTGTCTAGTCACTGATCCCTGTTGGACTGAATGAAGCTCGGAGCAGAAGGATAAATATTTACATTAGGGCAGTTAGAGAGACATAAAAAATGCCTTTGAACTTCACTCACCCAGGACAGCAGTGATAATGGGGATATTCTCACCAGCTCTAGTGATTTAAACACCCCTGTCTATTTGTTTCTGTCTGCAAGTATAGACGTATGCATTTGTGTGTGTGTGTGTGTGTGTGTGTGTGTGTGTGTGTGTGTGTGTGTGTGTGGAGAGGCTTGTGTGTATTTTTTTAAGCATGTGTATTTTTGTATGACCATACAGGTTCTGTTCATATTGTTTGCACATTTCATTTTTATGTCTATGTACTCCTACATGCATATGTACATTGACGTTCTTTTTGAACATGTGTTTGTGCGCGTGTGTGTGTGCTTGTGTGTGTGCGTGTATGTGTGCTTGTGTGTGTGTGTGTGTGTGTGTATGTGTTTGTGTTGCAGTGGAGTGTAGCGATAGTGTGTACTCAGAGAGGTCTGGGCTCATCTCCAGTCCAGACTTTCCTCGGCCGTACGCGAAAAGCTCAGACTGCATGTACCGCGTCGAGCTGGAGGAGGGCTTCCTCATCACCCTGGACTTCGACGACACGTTCGACATAGAGGACCACCCTGAGGTCACGTGCCCTTACGACCACGTTAAGGTGAGTGACAGAGAACCCAGGAACCTCCCCACGGTCCCCGTTTAATCAGTAACACAGCTGGAACACATGCTCCCGTAACACTAAACATAACACATTAGCTGTGGGCAGATAATGGTTCTCCGAAGCAGAAAACGTGTTTTCTGCTGTCCCTTCAGTCTGGAGAAGTAAGATGGAAGGACGTCAGACGCGTCAAGGGCTTTTTTTTTCGGTATTTAGAGTAAAAGCCGAAAAACTAAACCTATTGAAACTTCAGAGAAATCAGGATTAGCTCTGACCAAACTCCAGACAAATACTCTCCGACATTAAAACGGACGGGAGTGAGGTTACTAACCCGTTAAAGTGTGTGTGGCTTAGAGAGAGGAATGAGTAACACACACGCATACACATACGCACAAACAGCCTAATTATTAGAGCCTAATTATACACCCAGACAAACTCAGATTAACACAGTTTGCCTGAGAGACATAACAGCTGTTGCCTAGCACTACTACAGCCAGCGATATTCAACATCACAGAACAACACATCATATTCCACAACGTATGATTACACAGTGTGACTGATTCCTTTTGCCTTATACTGCATGTGTGGATAGAGTGCTTGGGTGACTGAGAGGGAAATGATGATGATGATGATGATGATGATGATGATGATGATGATGACGATGATGAAAGTGACGATAACAATGACAAAGGGACTATTGGTATTTACTGGATGTTTCACCTGAAGATTGAAGCAGGGCAGAAGGAGTTTGGTCCGTTCTGTGGGGATCGGTCGCCAGGCAAGATCCAGACAGGGAGTAACAAAGTCCGCATCCTGTTTCACAGTGACAATTCAGGAGAGAATCTAGGCTGGAGACTAACCTATTCCTCGACAGGTTAGTACTGTACTGTATACTAACCTATACACAGGCAGGTTAGTACCATACACTAGACATTAACAGGTAGGTACTGTACTATAGACTAACCTGTACATAAACAGGTTAGAACTATTCAATACACTAACCTATACATCGAAAAGTTAGTACCGCACTATGGACTAACCTGTACATGAACAGCGCAGTACTGTACTAGAGACTAAACTACTCTTTTACAGAATGGTATTGTATGAGAAATTTACCTGCACGTCTATGGGTGGGTAGTGTAACTACTCATCCACAGAATATTCTATTTTGTTTTTTAATGTGTAGGTATAAAAGCAATCTACAGGAATTATTGTAAGCACTTTTCCACAAGAAGTCTCAATGCCTGATGGCAGCATATTCTTAGTCCTCTACTGCTACTGACTTTGAAGGCACTTCTTTTAAGTCATTCTGTATAAAAGTGACTTATACAAAATGAACAAAACTGTAAACTGTAAATGTCTTTGTTATATAAATCTCTGAACTCTTTGTCTACAGAGCCGTAGCTGTCCGTCATCCTAATTTACACGGTTTAATAATGAAATGCGTTCACGTTCTCAGCTGTAAGCGAGTGTCCCGTTCCCATGGTGCCCCAGCATGGCCAACTGGAACCAGTGCAGTCTCAGTACTTCTTCAAAGACCACGTGGTGTTGACCTGCGACCCCGGATACACACTCGGAAAGGTCAGACCAGACTTCAGGTCAACACTCCTTACTGCTCTTGTAGACACTGACCGTGACTTGACCGATAAAGTTCTCTCTCTCTCTCTCTCTCTCTCTCTCTCTCTCTCTCCCTCTCTGTCTCAGGACGGTGAAGAGCTGCAGCATTATCAGGTTGTGTGTCAGGAGGATGGCACGTGGACAGATGTTTTACCACTGTGTGAAAGTAAGAACTGAGGCCTTTCCTTCAGCCCTGCGTCGGCTGACGTTAATCTCGTGGGCGGTCGCGTGCTACCGTAAAAAAAAAAAAAAAAAGAAGAAGAAAAGACACGGTGGATGTTATCGCTTTATCGCCAAGCATCCATGCGCGTTACGTCTCTCTAAAACTATTTATTCACAACATGTTTTTTTTTTCTTTTTTATCTCCGTCTATCTGACTCTATCTCTCTCTCCTTTTTTTTTTTTTTCACGCCTCTATACGTGTAGCCTCAGAGAAGGAATCTCTTCCTAGTATTCTAGCCATATTCTGTATTGGAGTTTTGTTTTGTTTTTTTTTTGTTTTTGTTTTGTTTTTTTCTTTTTTTCTTTTTCTTTCAGGAGCCAATCACAGCCCTACCTGAGCTGTAACTGCAGTCTTCAGTAACTATGAGCTCTTTGTTAGTCTTTCCTGTGTTGAGTATCATTTTACTGCCTGGGGAGAGAGAGAGCCAAGAGTGATCACTGTTGGAGAATAGATCTCTTTGATTGATACCACTGCCTGCATTCACTTGCCTTTGCTCTTACAAGGCTTTACGCGGCCGGTGCTCTGAGAGCTACGCTGAGAAATGCCCGGCGCTTCATGCGAATTACACTACGGAAAAAAAAAAAAAACAACCCGCGGGCAGCTACATGTAAAGCTAAGAGACAATCGCTCCATCTGTGGCAAACTGTCATCTGGAGGGAAGTTAATTTAAGGTTGTTTTTTTTTTAAGTATCAAACTATATGCAAAAATAAAACATTTTGACAACTTGAAATGATTGTTGGATCTCTTGGACTGAAGATTTGCTTGTAATGACTCCATAAAAAAACCCCACAAAATTATGGAAAATCTTACAATGCTTTTTAATTACAAAGAACATGAGAATATTAAAACACACAAACAAACAAACAAAGAAGATGTTAGTCTGCAATTATTGCATGAGAATTCTCTTTAAAATCCTGTTGTGGGCATGACACTGTGCTGTGGCTTTCTGTAGATCCTGTCATTTTGGTCAGGGTAACATCTTAATTGGAGCCTGTGACTAGTCTTTTCTTCACTTATGTAAGGTCAGGGTTTGGGTGAAAATGAGGTCGTAGACCTATACCAGTGGATAAAACCCATATTCGAGCAGTTTCATTTTCAGTCCTCTGTCTCCCCCTGCTGGTTACAAATATTATCCCAGTAATGAAGATGCCTGTCATTATTTTACTTTGCTTTCTTTCTTCTTCTTCTCTCTTTCTCTCTCTCTCTCTCTCTCTCTCTCTCCTCTCTTTCTCTCTCTCTCTCTCTGTGTGTGTGTGTGTGTGTGTGTGTAAACACAGAGTAAAAGACAAAATCTTTTAAAAGTCGAAATGAAAGAGAGAGAAAGAGAGAGAGAAAGAGAGGCTGAGGGGAAAGAATTACTGTGTGTGAAAGTGTAAAGTAGCGCCTCTAAAGACATATCACAGATAAACACACAAAAACCCAGGAGAAGACACAGAAAGAGACAACAGGCTTGGAGGAATGGATGACAGGAAGCGAGGTATGATTCTAATGACCACCTATTGGTCAGTCCATGTGTATGTGCGTCCAATCATTGTTATATCATTCAAATCATGTAGAGTAGAGGTCTGTAATCCTTCTGATTGCTTTAATCCACTCTGTTCCTTTGATCTGAGCTTTATTTCGCTTCCTGTGTCTTTCCATGCCGTTCAAATCAAATCACCATTCACATTCCCGTCGGTCATACTGTCCTAATTCAAGAAAGGGCCAATGTATCTTCTAATCTCCTTCTCTCTCTCTCTCTCTCCCTCTCCCCCTTTCTCTCGCTCTCTCTCTCTCTGTCAG
Organism: Chanos chanos; assembly: GCF_902362185.1. NCBI lineage: Eukaryota > Metazoa > Chordata > Actinopteri > Gonorynchiformes > Chanidae > Chanos > Chanos chanos. The sequence goes on along the minus strand of NC_044500.1, from coordinate 9,345,671 downwards.
AGATTGACTGTGGTCCTCCAGTAGACATTCCTTTGGGTGAAGTGGTATATGAGAGCTCTGATAACACCACTGTGTTTGGCTCCAGGATCCAGTACATCTGCAGGGACCCTCACAGACAGAACCCTTCTACAGTCAACAGTATGTACTTACTTATATCACCCTGAATGACCGGTACAGCCTCAGAACAGCAGTGTGTAGAGAGTACTCAGACAAGACTAATGTACACACAGCTGTTCCTACATGCTACATACACACTTTCCCCTATATTCATACTCATATTCATAGCCCTCCTATGTCACACTCCTGTCTACATACCATCCCTCTGTTCCTTGATGTCATTCTCTACAGAGACGTATACCTGTGGAGAAAGTGGACAGTGGGTCGGTGGTGAGCTCGGAACCAAAGTTCCCTCGTGTCTTCCAGGTGAGGCTGTCAGTGAACCCTTTACCTGGCTGAAACCCTGTCTGTCCTCATGGAATTGTCTCTCGGCACTTGAGAGGATCTCTTTGACCTTCCTCTGCCCTGTGTGTGTGTGTGTGTGTTTGTGTGTGTGTGTGTGTGTGTGGTTTAGCCTTGCACTGGAGCGTGGTGAACAGGTTTGCGTGTGTACTGCTTGTCAGACTTTGTTTGTTTGTACGATCGCGATGTGTACGTTTCTATTTTAACGATTTCTCTTTACGCGGGCGTGTCGTTATGGCGTGGCCGTCTTTTATTTGTGTACGCGTGTGCTTCCGTTTGTTTTCAGCTTGTGGCGAACCATCTCGGCCGTTCCCTTCCCTGCAGAAACGGATTGTGGGTGGCCGGGGCGCCTCTCCGGGACACTTCCCCTGGCAGGTTCTCTTATCTGTGGAGGACATGTCCCGAGTACCTGAGGACCGCTGGTTTGGTAGCGGGGCGCTCCTGACCCCGTCCTGGGTCTTGACGGTCGCGCACGTTCTCCGGTCCCAGCGTAGGGACCCCGTCGTGGTCCCCGTGTTACCTGAGCACGTTCGGGTCCACCTGGGTCTGACGGACGTCCGTAACAAAGCCGTGGCCACCAACCGTTCGGTGGAGCACATCGTCCTCCATCCGGACTTTGACCCCCGCAACTACAACCACGATATCGCCCTGGTAAAGCTAAGCCGGGCGGTGGAACTTAACGAGCTGGTTCGACCCATCTGTTTGCCCCCGCCGGCAGAGGACGGAAGCCCCCCCTCCCCTCAGCCCCGGACGCTTGGCCTGGTGGCCGGCTGGGGCATCAGCGCGACCAACGCCTCCTCCTCAGACGGTGCGCTAACCTCCGAACCGGGCGTGACGGCGGAGCAGCTGCAGTACGTAAAACTACCGGTGGTCCCTCAGGAGGAGTGTGAAGACAGCTACTCCTCGAGATCGATGAACTACAACATCACGCGCAACATGTTTTGCGCGGGGTACTACGAGGGAGGTCAGGATACCTGTCTGGGGGATAGCGGCGGAGCTTTTGTGATGGAGGATCCAAACACAGGACGTTGGGTGGTGCAAGGGTTGGTGTCTTGGGGTGGACCGGAGGAGTGTGGTAGTCAGAGGGTGTATGGGGTCTATACTCGAGTGGCTAACTATGTCCAGTGGCTACACACACACCTGGACACTGCCCCCTGGTGGTGAGGAAAGGGTATGAAGGTAAATTTAGTTGTGATGTGACTGAACCGAATGTCATTCACTCCACTGTGCTCTGCACTCTCTCTCTCTCTCTCTCTCTCTCACTCTCTTCCCCTCTCTGTCTCCTTATCTCATCAAACTTGTTTTTCTCAGCACAGATCCCTTCCAGTCAACACTTATTTGTTTTGTATTGCCACTTTCTGACTTGTCCATTAATTTGAGACCTACTCATCCATATCACAAAGTCCATCTGACTTTACACTCTAATACGCATTAGTGCACATTCATATACTATCTAATTCTCTCTGCCCCTACTGCCTCTATGCAGGGCTGTGCTTGGTCTAACGTGAAGCATATTATGAAATCTTTTGTATTTCTATTGTATATGTACACATTTACTGTAAAAATAGAAAACTAAAACTAATTTCAAATAATGAAGCACACTGTAAGTGCTGTCTGATCAGACCTGTTGTAGGACAGTCTGTGTAATGTTTAAGGATGACGCTATTCGTTGTTAGATGTTTGTGGCTCTCAGATGTTTGAGTCAGTCCTTACTCCAGATATTCTCCAGTTATTTGAAACTATGCTATTTGAAATTATATTATGTTAAACGCCTACTATAAGCCATAAGAAAGAGCACTTTACAAAGTAAAACTATTTGTTTTTAATTTGTTCTCATATATCAGTTGTCCTTCTGATACACTGTTGTAAATTAAAAACATTTATACATTTTTTACTGTTTGAATTATAAGCTTGTTAAGAAAAATTAAATAAATAAAACATAAACAGGCACCACGATACTAACTCTAATTTGTATAGGTGACTCTATATTTTTGTTTTCAGAATAATGAGTTTGACTGGTAAAAACAAAACATGACACAGATCATCAGAAAGTTGTAGTACATCACTTTATTTTAATGTCAAGGTAAAACATATTGGTTCAACCTCCAGTCAGAGAACAAACAGAATGTGTGTTTTTACTAAAGCGACAGCACAGCTCACAGGCATTGTGGGTAAATAATGGAAGTGCAATGGCAGTAGTGGCTTCCTTCTCACAAATCCTCCCTGATGACATCATAAAGAAGAGGTTAGAAGGGGGCGGAGCCACGCCACATCAACTGAAATATCAAAGTAAATGAATGTGTATCATTGTTACAGGTGCTTTGTAAACAGGTGCTCCGAGGATGGTATAGTTTATGACAAATGGAGAATTACAGGCTAAGAAAGAGTTTATTTAGATGGAGCCGGAAAGAGTGGGGTTTGGGGTTGAGTTTAAGGTTTGGATCGAATAAGAAGGTAACATGTGAATGGAATCATAGTTGCATACATTGTCGGAGTAGATATTTAGGAGTCGAGTACAGTTGTTTCACAACTCCCAGCCCCGGAGTCCAAGTTCACAAGGGTAGACCAGCACTAGCGCACTAATTCATTTGATAAATGAAATTGGTCACAAGTGTACAAGCTAAATCAGCCAGGCTAGCGTTGGCTAGAACAATAATACCCTGTCTTTTGGGACATTGGGACAGGAATCGAGAAACTAGAAGATAAACAAAGGCTGGTCAGAGGCTGTGAATGTAGATTAAGCTGAAGACTGTTGTGAGTGAACTGTTTTAAGCACGGAGATCGTGACAGCGCAGTGATAACGATAGTAAATATGTGGATTAAAGTGGAATTGTGCTATGGTTACTGAATTGCCAGAGCCGGTGTGTTTTCCATGCGTCTTCTACCTTCCATGAACCCCCCCCCCCCTTCCCTCCCCTCCTGTGGAACAAAGAAAACACTTCATTAGCATTAAACACTGCATTACACATAATCTGTATGGACTAAAATATGCACCATGCGACAGTGATGCGGGCAGTCAAGGGGGAGTGGTCTGTTGAGATCGTACCTGTGTGCTGGGGAGGGGGGAGGCAGTGGTGGGGTCAGTGAGGGTCAGGGAGTTCTAGCCCCGGCTGTTGGGGAGACGTCCCATTCCGATCCGATCGATAGGGACGCTGACGCGTCGGCGCGGCAACTCGACCACCTTCCTGCACACGTGCAAGATACATATTTTTATTAGATGTCGAGCCAAAAATCAGTTCAGTTACGGGGCAAAAAAAAAAAAAGAAAAGAAAAAGAGAGAGAGAGAGAGAGAGAAACTTATCTTCCTCTCGCTGTGTGAGAACTTTTTGATCTTTCTGACATTATCAGAGAGGCTTAACATGACTAAAGTGTTCCACTGTTCCCGATGAGCAATTGAGTTAGAGGCTTTTTTTGTTCGATAAAGTTCGATACGCCTCTTGCAGTGTTTCTCTTGGCTTGACTCTCTAAGTTATCAGGAAGTGTTGATCATTTGGATAGAGCCTCTGAGGTGCCTGAAGCCACAGTTTTCAACCACAGAGATCAAACAGACAAGGAAGATATGATGAAAATCTTTTTTTTTTTTTTTTTTTTTTTTAAGTGCGATTGCAATTGACTACGCAGCTGTCATTATCTCTGCCTCTCTGAGTTGATTAGCATTGTAGTGTAGCGCTGAGTATGGGTGCAGCAGTTGCCTAAGATTTCAAAGAAAAGTGGGCAAATCATGTTTGTCAGACCAAACGGATTGGTCTTTTCACTCGGGTTTAGAGTGAAAATTACCAGTGCTGTGAGAGAATCGGAGCTTAATCTTGTCCCGATCTGTGTCGTCCGTATTGTCTCTTTGTTGCTTTGGGCTAACGGGGATTAGCGTGTCGCGACTGTCAGTGAGAACGGATCGGAACAGCCTGAACGTGGGTGTTCCACTTTACCACCTGCTAAACCGGTTCCAAACGGACCGCAACGTTCTGTAAGGGTAGAGATGCTTTGACTAAGTCCGCCACAGCGTGAGTCTGGTCAAGTAATATAAGCAGTTTTAATGTTGTGCAAATGCAACACTGCTCAGACTCTCTCGCTGAGCTTGAAGAACACACTCAGGGCGTGTGGTGCACTGACTGCACCTTAGCCAATGAAAACTGTCTGGATTTGAGTATTGGCCAGTCAAAGCCACCTGTGTTTTAGCATCAGCAAATCAGAGCTGTCTTTGGCCTCTGGCCAATCTAAAGTTACATGTGAAATCACACTCAGCTCATCGTATCAGCCGTTTGTGTTACCTTTAGTCAATTCACTCAACTGTTCCAACCAACGGCTATATGCACTTGGATCAGTGCAAGACAGTGGCGTAGGGATGATGGTATGTTTAAAAAAAAAAAAAAAAAAAACAGGACTTGGATTGAATTTGGGTTTGGACGTGAAATGATGTGGCACAACAGAGCTGCAGTGAGAGGCATGGGCCGGATTAGCGCAGTTACATCAGGGTGGTAACGAAATTATGTGTGAAATTGAATCATTTCTGTTGTACTATATTTCTGCATCTCTGTAATACACTGGCGATTGTCATGGGCAGACTGACCAGGGGTGAGATCATGTAATGAGGCTTCATTAGGTTAGCGCACTTTCTTATTTTAGCTTGCGTGAACTCAGTTAATGAAGATACAAATGGGCTTCAGAAGGTCTCACCCTGTCTTCTGGGTAAAAAAAAAATATTTCACCACACAGCTAGTGGATAAAAACACGTTTCAGGGTAAGAGGGAATTTTGGGGGGTGGGGGGAGGGGCGGGCTTTGGACATGTATTAGGTTGGCTTTTAGGCGACATCAGGACCGAATTCTCCACCTGAAGGAGAACAGGTTAGTCGTGCTTTTTTGTCCTCTCCTACACAAATACACCTGAGTAAACTAATCAGGGTGCCCTGAAGAGAATATTAAGGTGTGTGAGATGTGTGAGATTTGGTTTAAAAAATCCCCATGACTCCCCAGTCTTTCTCTCTCTCTCTCTCTCTCTCTCTCTCTCTGTGTACCTCTGCTTGGTGGTGGTCTTGGGGTCCATGTTGCTGACTGACAGGCGGTCCAGAGGGGTGTTGGAGCCAGGAAAGCTCCTCTTCCTCTTGGTCTCAATGACGTCGTTCTCCAGGCGGACCAGCTGGTCCAGCAAGAACAGTTTACTGTTCAGATCTCCAGAGGACTTCTGCTCAAGCGCACCGGACACAGAACCAGGTTCTGGCTGTGACCCAGAGTCCGCATACTACACCAGAGAGAGAGAGAGAGAGAGAGAGAGAGAGAGAGAGAGAGAGAGAGAACAATATATAAATAAATATATGTAATACTATGTATTTATATAGTTATTACATAATCATATCAGTCCTGTTACATTAACAGGTTTGCCACCTTTGCAACCTGTGGTTGATAATATGAAACTAAGTCTAAAGTGACATCTTAATTATACAGTCTGATGTTTGGAATAGACGAGGGCTTGTTCAGTAGGACAGACAGGGTAGACAGGCTGACAGACAGACAGACAGACAGACAGACAGACAGACAGACAGGTTGAGGTGAAAAGAGGACTGACAGACATGGATTCACACACAGGCAGGCTGGGACACAGACAGACACACAGAGGCGGAGGTTGAGCAGAACAGATGACATGTGAGTGCGATGGACAGTGTGAGATCCTGGATCAGGTTGTGCTCATTAGGGGAGCTGTGGGTGTTAGTCTCCTGCAGACAGACTCCAGAGGAATTCCCCACGTATTTATAGAGTCCTCACTGCTTGTGTTGACAACCCGTCATCCCCCATTTGTTCCACTTAATCTCATCAAGCTCAGGAAACTTGTGTGTGTATATATATGTGTGTGTGTGTGTGTGTGTGTGTGTCACCTCTGGTCTTTCCTGGGTCAGGCGGAGGCTTACAGCACTGCAGTGGAAGAGAGTCACCGTCAGGAAACAGGAGAGTAGTACACAGCCACAGCCCAGCATCTGTAACACAGTAAACAACACAGTAAACAACACAGTTACACACACACACACACATGCACACATACACACTCTCACACCCTCTTTCTTTCTTTCTGTCTCATAAACACAATTGAATTGTCCAAGCAGGTAACAAAGCACTTTTCAAACGGACAATTTACTGCGTTCATTCACGCATCAGTTACCAATATAACACGCTTCACAAAGCATCATAGTTTACCATCAGTCAGCACACTCACGCACATCAATAAAATTTACATAAATGACTTCCACACACGAGTGGGTGTGCGGCCCCGTATTTTAGCGTGTCTTCTGATCACCGCACGCACACGCACACACACACACACACACACACACACACACACTCTACCGCGTGTTGGGTTACTGAGATACGGAGCTGTGTTTACCCTTACACAGCTTCCATCTGTGAAAATACGGGAACTGGCCCAGCCATGAGACTGTGAGAATGGAGTGAGTGTCAGGGTTGGACACACCCCGTCATGGCCCTCTACACAAACACATGAGCTCAGGCCAAAACACCCAGCTCATGCTCTTCTCTGACCTGCACTGGCTGTCTGTTCCCAGCCCTACCTGAGCCCCAATCAACCTCACCACACACACACACACACACACACACACACACACATATACACACACACACGCATGCACGCACACATAGCCACTCATGAGCGTGTGTACACACTCAAACCATCACTGGCACTGATATGTGTGCACACACACACACACACACACACGCACACACATATGCATACATGTTTTCTCTCACATGAATATACACACAAACACAAAGATGAATACATGTAGTCACCGGCGCTCTAAAACCAATGCGGTTAAGAAAAGTTTTATCTGTTTGTCTCAGAGCAGTAAAATGGATATCTGGAGCCGCTGTGAAGCCATTTGCCATGTTCACTGGTTAATTCAACCATGCTGAGGAAAACAATCAAAGTTCACCGTGTCCATCGAGTCCATGAAATACTCTAATGAGGACTAAAAAAAAATATTAATCATAATAAACAAAACTCTGTTTCTCTCTTACTCACTGGCTCCCACTAAAATAATTTAGCCATGAATAGCTGGTAGAAGGTGAATTTTCCCACACAATTTTTTTTTTTTTTTGGGCCAGAATACAGCAAAAACATTCAGAGTGCTTCAGACACACTGGGCTCAAGACATCTCTGAGTTTGGTC